>NW_005178734.1:514204-685158 GCF_000350225.1 Chondrus crispus | reverse complement strand
GGGGTGCGTGGTGTGAAGTGAGGTGGGAGAAAAGGAAAGCGTGAGGGGACCCATTGCCGCGCCAGGGGATCCGACGCGGTTAAATACCAAAAACTCCATGGGCTCCCCCATGGAGTTGGCCGCAGCCCGCCCGCGCCCCCGTGGTCGGCGCGGACTTCTCCGTACGGATGGAACACCCTGCCAGCCGGTCATGTCAACCCCCGGCCGCGACGAGGACGTGTCGCGAAGTAAGGAAGGGGGTCTGTGGTACAACTCCACACCGCGACCCCCGGTGGGAGATGAGAACCCCCGAGACGGGCGGTTACTACTGTAGTAATCGTGCACGCGCCCGCTGCGAGCACAGTAGTACCTCCACGGCGTACACGTGACACAACCGTTGGCGCCGGCCGTGGCCACGGGCACACGTGTGCGACCATCCGGTAAGTAATTAGCAATTAGTGGTTAATGGCACAAATTAGCCAATTTAGTACAGTAGCTGGTATACAGTATGTAACAGCTACTGTAGCGGGACAGGTGTCCTGGCGTCCCACTGAGGGGTTAAGACCAGGGGCACCTGCCCCGTTCCAGTAAACGGGGGCAGACTCGCCTCCCTTCCCTTTACGGCTTTTTGCTAACTCCGTCCGGTTTTACCTCTAAGTCTCAGGCTTCTAACCCGTGACCGGCCGTCCGGATCTAACACCACCGACCGGCTGCGCGTCACCGGCCACGTGAGCCTTCCCTCTTTTCGAGTCCTTCCGTACGGTTTGCGCTCGCGTGGGTTACCCAGCGGCGCGCGCTCCCTTACCTCTAACCCCCCTCGTTCCGAGTGGTCGGGACGAAGGTAGTTATACCACACCATTGTTCCGTATTTTCCCTTGTGGCTGCATTGCCGCGTTGGGGTTGGTCGGGGTGTGTCGTTGATCCTCTGCCTTGCCTCCGGCTGCGAGTTCGTCGTCTCATTGCCTGGTAGTTGGGGCTGTCTGCCCATTGGTCTGTCGTGTTCATGCCTTGTGGACGTTGTTGCCTGATTTCCTGTTTTTCGTCTTCTCGAGCTTGTATGGATTTGAGTCGTTGGACGAGGTTGGCTATGGTTGTGGGGATTGTGTTGTTCGCGATCCACATGTCGGGTAGGTGTCGCAATGCCGGGTGCGAGTTGAGGCCGTGTATGATGAATTCTATCGTGACAGATTCATCATGTTGAATGCTGGGGTACTCTGCGAGACACATTTTTGTCCGTATGGTTCGGTGTGCTGCGATGTATTCATCGATGTCCCCTTCCGCCTTGATCTTTGTGCGTTGTGCTTCTTGTTTGAGGATGAGGTGTGTGGTTGGCGTTGAGTCAGTGAAGTGTGTTTTGATCTCTGCCAGAAGCTGTTGAGGGGTGACGCTGAGGTCCATGTCGATTGTGCTTGCCAGATCCGCAGGGAGGCTGGTCATGATGCTCATGCGTAGGAATGCACATTTTCTGCGGTATATGGAATGGTACGGGCTCGTTACTGTGGGGGGTGGTGAGCTTTCATCGAGGGCTGCCTCGACGTTGTTGATTATGGCTATGTCGTGGAGGGTTTGCGTCCATAGCTTGTAGTTCGTTCCGTCGCTTGCGAGTGGAGGTAGCTGTCCATGCATTCTTGTGTCAGCTTGAGGCATTGCGGGTGCTATTTCTTGCTGGTTTGACATTTGTGGGCGCTCTGCAGGTGTTGTCGGGGCGTGTTGTGTTGGCTCTACGGGGGTGATCGGAGCTTGGTGTTGTGGCTCTACGGGTGTGGTCGGAGCGGGTTGTGTTGGCTCTACGGGGGTGATCGGAGCTTGGTGTTGTGGCTCTACGGGTGTGGTCGGAGCGGGTTGTGTTGGCTCTACGCTTGCTGGCGGAGCTTGTGGGGTTGGGGCAACGGGGCTTTGTGGTGCCGTGCTCTCGTTGTCCTGATCTCGTCCGGGTGGTCGGTATACGAGATGATCGTCTTGTAGTGGTGCGTGGTTAGGGTCCATAACCTGTGATGCAAGATCGATGGCTCGGTTTACTGTGATCGCGTCTCTATCTACCTTATGTAGGGATGGTAGCGATCCGTAGGCCGGCGGCGATCGTGGTGAGTTGATCGCTGTTGTACGTGTGCAACGTGTGTGTATATGGCTCTCATGACATTGCCGAATGGTGTGGCAAAAAAAAAATCTCGCTAGGTTTCTTTCACCCGATTGCTGCCGAACTGCTATCCAAAAGGAGGTAACAAGTCACCTTGGCCCTGGCTCTGGCACCCAGTACTGTACGCACAATCAGGGATCTACCCGTTTACGTTGGGAGCTTGTGCGCATGTGCAGATGCTGAAGGGATAGTTTGCACTCTTGCGCTGTGCAGTTGCGCAGGGCAGTATGATGTTGCGCATGGGCCCAGATCGCCACTCGGTCGCATTAATCGTAAGCAGCTTTGGTGTTTAAAATGTCCGAGCGACCAGCGAGAATGTGCTTAAATTCCAAGCAAGATCAACACCCAGAGACGAATCCATCCAAAGCATGTGTCAAGAGAGTTCCGACACCAGTCTGGAATGCAAACATTCCACACCGTGTTAGAGTGACATTGCAGCACCGCGTAGGAGCCTCCCGCCTCTTGATACCTCCCGATCCAGTCTAGCTGTATGTTACCGGCTCGCGTCACCTGCGCCACAGCATACAACAATACTCTCGCGACGGTAGACGGTACAGTTCTGTATCACCTACACACTACAGTTCAGTGTACTGTACTATGTTCAGTATGAGCAATATATACGTGTCATGTTCAGCAGTACCGCTTGGAAGAGTCCGCAGTTACCTCGTTATTAGCACACGTGTACAAACTGTATACAGTAGTGCTGGAGTCGACAATGTATGTGAACGCTGCCGAACCTTTTCTCGTGGCAAATGCATATACAAGTCTCCTCACAGCTGTTGGAGATTATTCTTTAATTGTGCAAGAAGAGAGAAGAAGACGACTATGCCTTTTCTCTTCTTGCATACCACCAAAAATAACTTGTGACAGGTCGTCGGACATTTGCTATTTGCAGATTACATATATCAAGCAGCGCCGTGTCTGCCTGTGGCAATGTAGGGAGAAAATATAGAGTGCGGTTCACCATCAACAAGGGCTTGGTCGAGCTCGGTTGGAGACTATCTCCATTAGACTGCTTGCGATTCTAGCTGTTTTTGTGGGACTGAATGAACCTCGCCTGAGGGCATCGCTGCATTGATAGCATGGCCATAAGATATAGGGGGAAATCGCATGATGAGTGCTCTATTCAGACAACCCCAACTCGCATGCATGTACCGTGGAAGAAGAGGAGGACAATTTTCAATTGGAAAGCACACCAAGCGGATCGAAAACCGCAGCTTCAACAAACTGGAATCTCTCGATCATTTTTATTCCTGATATCATGCGCTGTTGGTGGTCGGTAAGGACATGGCTGTAACCCTGCGTGCTCTTTGCAAAGGCATTAGAGTCCTGTTTTTGATTAGGGGGGCTGTGAGCAAGCGCATGTAGGCGCACCATCAGCACGCTCCTGCATTTGTAGTTATTGCACCTGTGAGCTCTCATCAGTACTTAAGCATAGGTCGGTGTGCGACAGATTTCGACCGCACAAACCCACAGCCTTCAACAACCTTCAGCAACAAACAAAGCAAAGACACTCTCTCGAATTTTCAACAAACTCCAAAATGTCTCGCAGCTTCATGTCTATCTTCGCTCTCTTCGCTCTCTTCGCTGTCATGTTTGTCCAGACCGAAGCTGCAACCTGCCCGTGTGTCTGCCGCACCAACGTTGATAGCGCCCTCGCCGAGTGCGGTCGCAGATTAAGCAGCTGCCGTGTCTATACTTGCAGCACTGGAGGCACGTCAGGTGCCTGCTGCTGCTACTAACAACAGTAATGCGAGTTGTGTGTGTTGTGATGGAACTGGGATGTGCATTGCGAAGACTACCGCTTCGCTCTGGCGAGTTGTTTTTCTCCGCATTAACGGTTAGCCTACTCTTTGACGCCCTTCCAATCATACAGTAAACGAGAAGTGCTCCAGTCTTCGTTCATTTTCATTGTTTAATCGGTCTCTGATGTGTTGTCTTAGAGTAGAAGTTGGCGCAATGTGGCAAATTCGGCGGAGTAGACGGGATGGCACAAGTCATATCCAGCTTAACTTCTCTTCACATTTACGAAACGGAAGGGTTGTCCTTGTCGCAAGTCACGTTTTTTGTAGTTTTTATTCCAGCGTATCGTAACATTTCTGATGATATAGCACCCATAACTCGCACTGGCGATGACAGGGGCGGGACTTGCCCCGGCCCCGGCCTACACCAAGGCTGAGCATGTACGTTTCTTGATCTTTAGAAACGTAGATATACATCGATGGATTGTTGTTAACACCGACCCCAGAGAAGTTGTGTGGAAATAGACAAAACAGTCCTGGTAGCTTGAGGTTGATGCAATAACACTATAGTATGACAGCAGTACATACACACCACGATACGGCGGTATTGTGTTGTATTGTTTTTGGTGGCTCGATTTTGAGAGAGATTATTTGCTTCAGAACTAGTTACCTCTCCAGAAGTGCAGCATGCGGAGATATTCAATCCTAGCTTCACAACTTGCAGAAGAGAGGGCAATGGCAAGACTGTCTGGATATTGT
The DNA here is from genome assembly GCF_000350225.1 of Chondrus crispus. NCBI lineage: Eukaryota > Rhodophyta > Florideophyceae > Gigartinales > Gigartinaceae > Chondrus > Chondrus crispus. Next base: position 680,541 of record NW_005178734.1, on the reverse strand, counting down.
AGCAAGTTGGGAGGGTCAGAAGGGTGAACTCTGTTATAATCAACAAGCTTTCAGTTGAACGTGTTCTCTCTCTTCTCTGGTTTTTCTTATTGTCCTTGATGCCACTTTTGTGTCTACCTCTAAATGTCGATGGCTTATATAGACCTTTTGTCTGTACTCTACAGCATGGCGAACTATTCCTCAGTTTCTCCTTGGACCTTTCCAGACGTCCCCAACGTTCTATGTATTGTCGTTATGGAACTCGCGATTTTAGGGAAGCGTGCTTGGCGGTCTAGAGTACTCAAGGGTATTGTATCTAGAGTTCTAAAGATATGCCTTCTTACCTTATCTGCTCCATCCCCGCATTTGACACCATGGCATTTGTCACAGGTATTAATTTTTGGGAATATTTTCTAGAATTTTCCAGTCACTGCTTGTCAAAACCGTAACAATTTGTTCTCTGCGTTGGTAGAATATTTACCGAAGTAAATATATGTCTGATTTCAATGTCGAGTCAGATCTTGAAAAGCCGACCCTTCCGAGAGCGCGTGCCGCGTACGACGGGAACTGTCGGGAGGAGTTGGTCTCTCCGGTTTGTCCACAAACGGGCCGCGTACAGCAGGAAGGTAGACTACCGAAGGGCAGCGGATGCAACAAGTCACCGTTGCCCGGAGACAGGGGTGCCGAGTTGGATAGGCTGATTCCGTGCGCGAGGTTCTAAGATTCAAACGCGAAGTATATCGCCGCGTGGTTCAACAGTCTCCTCACTGCTCGGTTGTCAATGCTTGACGCCCTCTCGAGCCTTCGACTATGCCGGACTAGTTGCACTAGGATTTGGTTGCGCAATTAAAGCACTGTGTTGTTCTATTCTTTTGTTCGTTGTTGGTTTCTTTTGATATCTATCCGCAAACGTATCTACTTTTTATATCGCTAATGCAGAGCTACTTCATTCCTAATGCTCCAGCTAGGTGCCTCTCGATAAAGCAAAAACGATGGTCGCTGGCATGATACTGTATTTGGCGCATATGCCATGTATGCGATATCAACCCTGAATTTCAGATTCCCATTTCGAGAATCGCAAGCCTGATTTATCATATCCATTTCCTTCGTTGGTTCCATGCGTGCAGTTTAACACTGCTGGATTCGGATGACACATCCAACAGATATGAGATTTGAAAGGCACTGACAAGAAGATTTATTTAGTAAGTGTGGGAGATGACACGCAACGACCGGAACCCAAGAACTGTACAACAATTGCGTGAATGCAGTCAATGTGTCCGTGACAAATGTGGAAAATTTTCCCTTCGGCGGTGACGTTTTACTGTACGAAAAATGCACCTCATTGTCGTTTGACGCACCATGTCTGTACTTGGTTGGGAGCAACCACAAGGGGCGACATAATAGATAACTTACGAGGTTGTTATTGATTCAGGGAGATACATACATTGCTGGACTACAGTACTGACAGCAATGAATCATATGTGGATCCCAAGTGTAACGGCAGAGGGAGAATAACGCCATGCCACTCGATCCAGCTGCAGACGGGTAGCATAAGAAGCAAACGGATAGCTGGAAGGCATTTCGGGCAACTGGACAGTGCTACGAGGCTCTGGAACGGAAAATCAAATTGCATGGATATCGGATATATAAGGCTTTTAGGTAACTCTACAAAAAACACTTAGCGGTAGATCCCCCCCGAGAATTCCTCTGTACTCAGTCACCAAGTAGGCCTGAGTGCGGTAGGAACAAGGAGGTGAACGGTAAACTCTATCAGTCCAAACATTGGCAGTGAATCAAAGCACAGCAGAACAGTATTCCCCCTTTCGACTGCGTTTAGGTTTTTCGTCAGGTTCGACAATAGTCTGAACATCACTCATCGATAATTATTATACTATTCTAAACGGGAGCATTAAATAATTTCAGATGTCAAGATAGAATGCATCTTCTCCTACAGGGATGCTGTGATAGTGCAAACCGTGAGATGGAGAGAGGATAAAAGAGGACGGAAGCAGTATAAGCACGGGAGGATTTGAGGCAGACCAGCTGCCAGAACACAAGCAAGAACGAAAATACAACCCAACAGTAAAGAACACGATTCCCTTCTTTCGCCCGACCCTGCCGGTTAACCGTTTACTGTTCCCTTTATTTTCTATTTTTTTGCTAAGGTCTAGACTTAACCCTGAATAATTTTCTTTCTGAAGAAAAAAAAACAACCCAACCCATTGGAATTGATCAACGTTTTGGAATCGTTACGAGAGTGGTCTCCCTACCTCTTTTGGATATTAACGCAGTACACTTTATCAAGAAAGAGGTAAAGCCACCTTCCTTTTAAGGATAACTCTCACCTGAATTAAGCAAATTCTTTATTTTTTTCTCTATCTCAAAAATATAAATCTCCATGTGTAACTAATTTCTATCTTAGTGGTATTAAAGTTACGAACTTCAAGAAAATTCGGCGGAACGCACGCCCTTGCGGAGGACTCAGAAGAGCCCACCCTCGGTGCATGATTCCTACCCCGCACGCCTGTAGTAAGTTGGGCAAGTGACGAGGAGGAATCCATTTCGGTACTGGACCTCGTCGAGGAAATAGCTACCCCGGCGGACCAATCCAGGCTGGAGAACGAAGTTTTTGAAGAAGAACTGAAAACTGTGACACACGAAACAGAATGAGGAACGTGATTGATGAGACAGTTATGAAGACCCTTACTATGGAACTAAAATTATATCAGTCATCTTCTCCGGTTCATCGCCATGTTATATCAGTTATTTCACTATGCATTACCCATCGGCAATCCGGTAATGAGGTTGACACATAAATAACTGAGAAAGCCCGTGAAGACAATCCCGTTTAATCCCTGTACTCAATGAACATACTAAAGGGCACCACGTCAGTGTTCAGAATTATCCATGACTTCGTACGTGCAGGAGGTGTGGAGTTTAACACGAATCCAGCCACGGACCGCATCGCACGGGAAGTATTGAAACTTTTTATACTCGGACAACGGTAACATCGCTTTTTGCTTATGAGAGACTCGTTCAACATAAGAAGAGTAGCCGAGCAAGTATACGTATTAACAATGAGAATGAACTGGATACCTCTCTTCGCACAAGAAATCGCCACCCGGGAAGATGTGATTCAGAGTCACAAATCGCACAAAAAATGGCTTTCCGCTTCAAACATTAAGACACATTCACCGGAAAGTGGGGAAGGACCTCACGGACACATCAACAAGTACATTGATGCCGTTCGCTTAATCTGCGACCGCACTTGCCGAGGGCGCTATAAACGTTGGTGCGGCAGACACACAGGCAGGTTGCAGCTTCGGTCTGGACAAACATGGCAGCGAAGAGAGTGAAGAGAGCGAAGATGGACATGAAGCTGCGAGACATTTTGGAGTTTGTTGAAAATTCGAGAGAGTGCCTTTGCTTTGTTTGTTGCTGAAGGTTGTTGAAGGCTGTGGGTTTGTGCGGTCGAAATCTGTCGCACACCGACCTATGCTTAAGTACTGATGAGAGTTCACAGGTGCAATAACTACAAATGCAGGAGCGTGCTGATGGTGCGCCTACATGCGCTTGCTCACAGCCCCCCTAATCAAAAACAGAACTCCCATTCCTTTGCAAAGAGCACGCACGGTTACAGCCATGTCCTTACCGACTAGCAACAGCGCATAATGTCAGGAATAAGAATGGTGGAGAGATTACAGTTTGGTGAAGCTGCGGTTTTCGATCCGCTGGGCGTTCTTTCCAATTGAAAAGTGTCCTCCTCCTCTTCCACGGTACATGCATGCGAGTTGGGGTTGTCTGAATAGAGCACTCATCATGCGATTTCCCCAATATCTTGCGGCCATGCTATCAATGCAGCGATGCCCTCAGGCGAAGTTCATTCAGTCCCACAAAAACAGCTAGAATCGCAAGCAGTCTAATAGAGATAGTCTCCAACCGAGCTCGACCAAGCCCTTGTTGATGGTGAACCGCACTGGATATTTTCTCCTCACATTGCCACAGGCAGACACGGCGCTTGTTGAAGGCGACACCATTATCAACCTTGATCCGCCACAGGGTTAGTACTGTAGTGCCCCGATGGGCGAATTTGTGGGTTCAAAATCGGACCCAAAATTGGAATTGTTGAAAACGCTCTCGAAATCAGGGTCCCCCAGATTTGAGCGTCCACTCGTGCGAATGCATTTGCGCCGACGCCGGATCCCTACAAATCTAACATCTCCTATACCCGATAGCGGGTTAGTCCCCCCATAGCCATACGGATGCCATTAGTGCAATACGGCAAAGATAAGGCTAATTACAGATACTGTAGTTACATAGCACCTGTATTATAGCTACGACAGAGCCGTGTACTTAAGCGCACAGACCCGGGCCACGGCAGCGCCTGTGCCACAGATCAACAAAGGTAAATTGCAACGACCACTACCACACTGAAGTTTATCAGGTTATGGCACCCAGGACGCTGATTGCAAACTATCTAACGCCTTGGACGATCTGTCACCGCTACTGTATCTGCTGAAGTCGAATCGCTACGAATTGCGTTCGTGCGTCATCTCTGCAGCCTCTGTAAATTGTGCAAGAACTATCCGTGTGATTGTAGAGCATCGCTCCGATCCTCGTTGAGAAAGGAAGGCACCGCGATCATCAGAGACCGCAGAGCGGGAAGCAAGCGTGATGGATTCTGCAAGAGATGAAGTCGTCGATACATCGAGATACGGAATCGCCTCACTGACGTCTGAGACCTACTATCTCTGGGCGCACAAGATGGGGTTCATACTACGTGCTGAGGGACTCTGGACCTTCGTATCAGGAAATGAGCGTCCACCATCTGACGCTGCGGATCTCGCGAAGTATGAGATAAGCAAAGACCTGGTGCTTACCACCATCGTTCAAACGATTGATAACTCGATCAGCGCTTCAGTAATCACCCTCCGCGACCCAAGCAAACTATGAGACTCGCTTCAGACCATGTCCTCTACAGTGTTCGAGGCTCGCGTTGATACGTATCTAAGTCACTACCAGAACGCACACATGGAAGAAGGCGAGAAGGTCCTTCAGTTCTCGAACCGACTGAATGGAATCGAGAACAAACTCGCTGCTATTCGACATTGCCTTACTGAAACTGAGAAGAAGCGAGCGCTGCTTCGAGGTCTGACTCCGAGCTTCGCTGTCCATGCAGGGGTAGCTAAGGCCACTGGAAAGGGGTATCACTACGCTTTGGCCTATCTCATGGCCTGCGAAGTTGAACTCGAATTACAATCTCCCTCTGGCGCTGGAAGCATAGGAACAGCACTGAGTATGAGGGAGAGGAATTGTGACTTCTGCAGGAAGGTCGGGCATCTGAGGCAGGACTGCTTCTTTAATCCTGACAGCCCGAGCTACAGGCCTCAGCTTGCCAAGAGGCGCATTGACAGACTCCGCAACTGTGGCCAACCGCAGGCTCCAATGAACAACCGCAGGAAGAACTACCATCACAAACCGTCAGGTGACGATAGCAGTGCATACGTCGACATTTCACTAGCATCTACAAGTGACCATACCAAAACGAATCTTGCCGGCACGCTGCGTGACAAATGCTACATTGACTCGGGGGCCTCCACAAACATGTGCAATGACATCTCACTATTCGAGATCCTCGAGAAGCCCACCAAAGGGCATCGTGTATCCGTCGGAACGAGAAAACCGGCAGACGTCGTTGGTACTAGTTCAATTATCTGTACGACCACAGTGCGTGGTACGACGAGTACAGTACGCCTCACTGGCGTTTTGTGTGTCCCAACGCTGGTCTGCAACTTGATATCCGTTAGCCGGATGAGGAAGGCTAAGCTGAACATTAATTTTGACTCTGACCACAATGGAGGTTGTATGAGTCAAATGACTACAAGGGACGGGAAAGTGGAGTACCTTGACGGAATCGAACAAAGTACTGCTGGACTGTACGAAGCGGTACTAAACTCGAATCTGAAGGCCCTTGACTCTACTTTGGCGGTCTCCCAAATGGAGTGGCTCCAAAGACTGGGCCGTGCTAGCGAGTCGACAATGAAAGAGTCTCTTCCTCTTGTACGTGGGATCCACCTACAAGACATAAAGGATCTGCCTAACTGTGAACCTTGCAAACTCTCCAAGTCCACAAAATCCCCTCGACCCTTTCGTTCAAAGTCTAGAAAGACTAGAGGGCCTCTTGATCTGGTACACACCGATCTAGTAAGACCCTTCAAAAACGCCTCGCTTGCCGGTTGCCAATACTTCATAACACTTTACGACGACGCTTCTGCGTTCTCAATGGTGCGCTTCTTGATGCCAAACGCCGATGCAGGAGATGCTGTAAAGTCTATGAAACTTGAACTGGAGAGGATGCAGAATGGTAAATGCGGAACGTCATTCGTAAAGCGGATACGGTCTGACAACGGAACGGAGTTCCTTCCCAAAGACCTGAAGAAATGGTTCTACGATCGTGGCATTTTGCAAGTGTTTAGTGCACCATATTCACCAGAGTCAAACAGCAAAGACGAGGGACTAAAAAGGACTCTGCTGGATATGTCTCGTACGATGATAGCGGCTGCTGATGCCCTGCCCAACAAAAACCGGCTGTGGACTGAAGCTGTAAACTTCTCGAACCACCTTCGCAACCGTATGTTTACCCCAGATGGTAATTACAAGGACATGACACCGTACGAATGCATCAACGGAGACAAGCCTGACCTATCAAACATTCGCAAGTTTGGAAGCAAGGCCTATGCCTATGGGGGATGTGAGGCATTTTGCGAAAATTGTTATGAAGCCAGATCCAGTCGTATTGGCGCTTTTGTTGCTATTTCTAGATCCGGATTGAGGGCGGCCAACCCAACGGCTGCTTGTTGCGTTTCGATACCTGCTTCTCTCGGGGCTATGAAAGCAATCAAGCTTCACATGTCCCTGGCGTCCGCAGTGGAAACATTTTTTCTTTCTGTTGCGTTGCTCAGAAAGCCGTGGAAGTTTCAGCTTTATCACCAGTTCCATCGTTGTCATGCAGCTACATTACATGGGTGATCAACATCCCGACGTCCTCGGTAGTTTCTTTGCTCATCGCACGGATGACTTGAGCTATCACCTTGAAATCGGATGTGAGACCACGCAGCAACGCACGCTTTTTTTCGTCTTTGGCCATAGTCTTTCCAATAGCGGCAAGCTTATTTTCGAGTTGCATTAATCTATTCACATACTGTGAAACATTTTCTCTCAACCTCATCTTCATGGCTTGATATTGAACAAGAAGAGAGTCAACTGCTGCTTCGGATACGGCTTGATATATTCTCTCCAGCTCGTACCAAACCGTTTTTTGGGTCACGGAGGTGTACTACTGCGGCACTGGACGCATCATCTATTAATAAAAGTACGTCACTCAGAGCCGTGTCTTTACGTCTTTGAAACTTTTTGAGATCCTTGAGCCTTTCTTTAGGCAGTAGGAGCTCTTCCCCCGACACGATACCCCAAAGTCCTTTTCTCCGAAGAACCAGTTCCATTTTCTTGGACCATAGGTAGTAGTTGTTGGGGTTCAAGCGTTCAATTCGATGGCGAGTCGTATCCACGTTGTCCGTAAAATCTGTCATCGTGGTACTAGGAAGTTGCGTATGTCCGAATCGTTTGTGTCACACTAAAAACAATCAGCAGTGTAGAGCGTAGCTGAGAGGCCCATAAACTCTTGAAATAAACTTGTTGTCTTTACTTGTGTACCTTTTTGTAAACGTTTGGGTGCTCCCAGCCCCATGTACTTAAGTACTGGGCTAGGAGCTGTTTCATGTTTTGACTGAAAAGGGAATAAATGCTAACAACTCTCCGGGACTGCTCCCGGGTCTGCGCTAAGAGTGCTCTACAAAATCTTGGTCAGACACTCTATCACCTATCATCCATGATGTAATTGACTGTATGGTATGCAGAGAAGTGGCACAGCATGGGGCGAATCACTGGAGCTGTCGAACGTCCGTGCGCCGGCCCTTTGTGTACGTCACTGAAAGATCTGGAGGCTCTGCACTCAACAGACATTAATAAATTACTAGAAAGCAATCAGCTTTGGAATGTTGATGCTCAAAAATATTTGGCCACTGTCCTGGAGAAGTGTTCAAGCTGTGCAACTGCCCATGAACCCAAAGGTCCCAGGAAAGTTTCCTTAACCACGATCAACCGAGGATTTAATGAAGTTATTTGTATTGACCATTTACATCTGGATGGAAATACAGTTTTTCATATGATGGATTTAGTTTCACGATACTCGATTGGTGATGTTGTCGACACCACAGCAATGACCGAAGCGATTTCTGTGTTTGAGCTATCTTGGAATTCTCAGTTTTTGGTCCCAAAAACCGTTCTGTTTGATGCAACGTTCAAAATGAGCAGTTCCTTTCATACTTAAAAAATGTTGGTGTTGAGATTCGACCAATGCCGCCGCGTCGACATAACAAGAACGTGATTGAATCCAAAAACCAGAGTTATTAGATATATCTCTTTACGCTTGAAGGCTGATGCGACTGACATAACACCGCCGAATGAATGTCTCTTGATGCAACAGGCTTTGAGAATTTCTAATGATCTTTATGGGAATGATATGTGCTCGGTTCGTGAGCTAGCAAAAGGATACACTAGACCTGCTCTGTCAGGTTCTTTCCCGGTTCCTGTTCCACATGTCATAGTTAAGGCAAATGAAGATTTAGCTGCAAAGAGAAAGCTAACAAGAATTCTAAGATCGAAGTCGATAGTTGACCATCTCGTTAACGTTGGTGATTTGGTACAAATATTCGTCAGGCATGAAAAACGTAAGCGTGTATGGTGGTCATCACCGAAGACAATACTTGCTTTTGACAAGAATTAGGGAACCGTTACAGTTCCAGGTAAGAATGGCAGTCACATCAGTGCGGCGATTGAAGATGTTCGTCCTGCAATTTTGAAAACATGTTCGCAACTGTCGTCATAGAGGCTATCAACATGATCGACCATCGCTTGATGAACGTATTGATGAATTGTGCGCTTCAGAGTCTGCAGATGGATCTAATACAGATAGTTTCTCAACTGCTAGAAATGTTGAAGCAGAATACGATGACGACAATCAGAAAAGCCGAACATCGACTCCTGTCGTAGGTAACATGATTGATGTTTACTGGCCTATTGATCATGAGTTCTATACCGAAAAAGTTGCAGCTATCAGCAAAAATGACAACAAGTACCAAGTTGATTATGTTGATGGAGAAAACGAAATTATTGACTTGGCTTGTGAAACCTGGAAACACAGTTCAGATGAGGTTCTTGATTCGAGCAACATAAACTTTCAAATTGGTTCTGTAAAGAGCAAAGTGCAAGAGGATCTCTCCTCTTTTGTAAAAGTCTTCGGACACAAAGATTATATGAGATATCAAGCACAAGGGCGACCATCTGTCGCATAAACACCCCACACACGGCGGAGGGGTGTTTGCGATGTTCGGCGGAAGACCCCGGATCGGCGTACAGAGGGTCTTGAACCAACCAACGCCACCGGAAGCGGGCCGGTAGCGGGTGGTAGAGCGTGGTCGGTGGGGACGCGCGCGTAGGCGAGCGGATCGACGCCTCGGCGCCCCGGAGCAGTACCGGTTGACGATCCGGTACTGACGGGCGGAGGCGGATCGCAGCTCGCCGTGGTGTCGGGCACGTCCCCTACCCGCTCGGTGGTAACTACTCGCGGAACAGCGGTGTGAGTAGAGTAAGCTGGGTGTTCGTCCGTCGGTGGAGGGTTGCCCAGCTTGGTCCCTCCCCCGCCGGCGGTCGCTCCCTATATTTATTGTACAAGTTAATTAACCGTCTACAGAACAGTACGGACTGTACTGTAGTCGGCTTACTGTAGACAGTGCGGCCCGGCCCGCACTGTAACGCTGTCAGCCGTCGGGGCTGACAGCACACGTGTGCTACACGTGGGGTACACGTGTTGGTGCGCGCGCGCTGTAAGGTATGCGCGCGCACGTTGTAAGGTCCTTACCTTACAGCGTTAGATCTAATTCTATATCTAATATATAGTACAGTAGTCGGCGGTTATGCTACACGGCCCCCCCTCAAGCGTGAACGTCCGCGTTCACATGCGCGAGTACGGGGTTACCTGTCCAGGGCTGACGAGCTCCGCTCGTCTTTCGCTCGTCGATTTCTGTTTCCCGTTGGGGAGTCCTCCCACTTCTCTGTCACGGTCAGCTTTGCTCTTTGGCTCCGCATCGCGCTCGTCTCATCTCTCTCAACCCAGCACATGCGTCCGAGCTGTACCGTAGCGCCGCCGTTCGCCCTGCGCAGCATGTCCTTGATAGCCCGACGAGGTGGCTGGGCGCGGTCTACGAACGGTCCGCGCCCCTACCGTTGAGCCGTCTCCCGTTCCTTCGGGTCGCGATGCCCGTTCGGGCGTGACGATAGTCGAGATAATTTCTCAACCCGAGTTGCGCCCTGATCTTGCCCGCATCCTCAAGATCAGGGGCGCCGGCCTTATCGATCAGGCCGCGGCGGCGCTCGTCAGCCTCATGGCGGAGGGCCATGGTGCCGGATACCAAATCCCCGGCGAAATCCCCTGCGACCGTACGTTCGTGTATAGCGTGGCCGAGGCTGAGTACGTCGATCAGATGGCCTCGGCCCTCTGCCTTCCCAGCGGAAAGGATTCGCAGCCGTTCGTCCTTGCCGAGGTCGCGGGGCTCTGCCCCGCGACGTACGGCCTGTACGTGTGCCCCCGACCTTATGCGTTCTCGAAGCCGTTAGTCGCGCTTCAGAAGTCGGCCAGTGCCTTGATGAGAATACACTCTATCGCGGTCGCCCATCGCGACTGGTCGGCATATCGCCGAGCCGATGAAAAGGATGGGCGCGTGTTCCGCTCGGCCATGCTTCGAGCATGGACTGTCCCCCGCCGATTTCCCCACACTCCCCGCCGTGGTTCGGGACTCCTTCCCTTCGCTGGGATTCCACCGGCTCCTCCCGTTTGTTCTTAAATACTTCGGGTCCGCCTTCCTAGAAAAGGACCACCCGGCGTATGAGTGTCTCTTGTCTAACTGCAAACGGGAGTGGGCGTGGTCGGTGTGCAACGCCGTCAGCACCGAGATGGGTGTGAACGGCAGGGTGTTCCTCCAGCCCACCCCGACGTTGGATTTCTTGGGGAGAGTGACGCCGGGGCTCCCCAAGGTGTCCTTGAATCCGTCCGACCGGGAGTCCACACACGTCGTGTGGACGTATACCGCCATCTTGGATCTCCTCCGCCGTGCCGGAGGGGTGGGGAACCCACCGCCCGTGGACTGACCTCTCCACCGGCGAATGGAGTGTCTTTTTACTGTACGACGTCCGCGCGGACGCGTTCGCATCGCGACCCGTCGTAAGACCACCACCAACCGGATCGTCGGTGTCCCGCAGCGGTGTGAGCACCGCTACCAGTGCAGCGCGTTGCAAGCGTTACCGGGATCTGGACGCTGAGTCACCGCACGTGTTGGCAGTGGGATCGAATCCATTTCGCATCGCGAGTCCCATCTACACCGAAACGCCTCTTCGGGGCAGCCGAGGACCCCCCGAAATACTGCCTGTCCCGCCGCTCCGTTCCTTGGAGGGCGGACCTGCGCCGGGTGAGTTTGCGGATCGTGTCCTATCGCCGGGTGAGCTCGAGTCGATACCCGAATTACTGCGCGCTTTGGGGCATTCCCGGGATCGTATCTGGTCTGCCCGAGCGCTGCTGAGCACGATGGCGGGCTGGTACCAAGCCAGGAGCGACGAGGCTCGACGCCTCGGCGCCGAACGGGCCTCACTAGCTTCGCAGTTCCATCATGCTCAGAGGGAGGTGGAGGCGCTTCGTGCCTCCTCGCTTCGTTACTCCCAATCCGTCGCACCTCTCAGTGCTGACCGTGACCGCTACCGTGCGGAGCGCGACGAGCTCCGGGCGATTTGTGCAGCGCCAAGTGGGCTGCATCCGATGTCGCAGAAGGTGACGCTCCGAGCCGTCGTCCCGTACCCTGCGATCCGTACGCTCACCTGGGGTCCGACCTCCCGCCTACTGGAGGTCTCGTAGGTGGCGGTGAGGGCCACCTCGGTGAGGCTCGCTACGCCGCCACTGCGATGCCCTCCCTTGCGAAGGTAAGGGCAACTCCGCCACGTCACCCCAGTTACTGCCCGACGTCGTCGTACGACCCCGACAACACGGAGATAGGCGAGGAAGCTGGTCGTTGACGCTGCCTGGCTAGTAGAAACAGGTCCCTCTTTCCCTTCGGTACGATAAATGGCCCTCCCCTTGATCCTTTCCTTAGTTATTCTTTCCCTACGTACCCGTTCCCCTCGGGGCTTGGAACCGTCCGCGCGCTCACCCCCGTCGGCGGGCGGAGGCGGCGAAAATCGGAACTCCCAGCTGGAATGGAATCTCTAGTGTCCTACGGACCGACCCAAGATATCGGCGACGCGAACAATAGGCCACTCCGGACTCTCGGCACAATTAGAATGCCTGTGAGGCTTGGAAAACTTGTGGCCGCAGCCGAGTTTATTGTATGCGAAAAACTAGCAGTCCCGCTAATTCTAGGCGCAGACTACTGTGACCGGTTTGTGGAAGCAATTTATCCAAGGAAGAAAACGGTTGAGTTGGCGGATTTCTCGGAGGTTCCGATAGTTAGGCGGTTCTCGACGAGAAGAGGGAAGAAGAATCTCGTCCCGGGGGAGGACGAAAATGATGGAAAGGGGGAGGGAATTTCCCCTAAGGTAAAAGTGGCAAGAGCCACGACTATCGAGCCAGGGACGCAACGCGTCGTGGAATGCACCTCGAAGAGGGCGGGTTTGGTGGTGGTTCAGCCGTACTCGTCGTTGTACGAAAGGCACGGGTTGACGTGCACGGATGGTGTCGTTCAGGTTGAGCCTGACAGGCCATTTCGTTTACTCGTTGCGAATTTTAGGACGTACCCTGTCAGGGTGCAAAAAGGCCAAGTGGTGGCAGAATTATTACCGCACCCGAGAGCCGCGCTCGAGAGCAAAACCACCATTGGTGAAGTTCTCGGAATTCAAGAAAGGAAGAAGGAAAATTTTCCTAATTCTACCAAGACGCCTACGGGCGAGGCAAGATGCGAACCGTCGGATCAAGCGCACGAGGACCAGCCAGAAGAACGGTCGTTGGCAGAGCTCTCCGCGTCGGCATCTACGAAGCCGCAACGCAGGATTGAGCCGCCACCGCCGGACGTGGAGGACCTCGACCTGAGCCACGTGGCGGAACGGCTGCGCGAGCGGTTCCGTCGGATGTTGAAGAAGTATTCAAGGATGTGGGATGGGACGCTTGGCGAAATTAATACCACAGTCCATCGGATCGAGTTGATCCCCGAGACTTGTCCCATCGCACAAGCCCCGTATCGGGCCGGGCCTAAAGCCCGCGAAGTGGAAGATGCAGAGGTGCAGAAGATGTTGGAGGCAGGAGTGATAAAACCAGCGCAGTCAGAATGGGCGTCGCCCGTGTTGCTGGTGCCCAAGCCGGACGGGTCAATGCGTTTTTGCGTAGACTACCGCAGGCTGAACGCAGTGACGGTGAAGGACAGGTACCCCTTACCGCGCATGGATGAGTGCCTGGACTCCCTTGGTGACACCAAGGTTTTCTCCGCGTTGGACGCGATCTCGGGATATTTGCAGATGCCTATCCCTGAGCGCGACCGCGACAAGACCGCATTTTCGTGTCACTCAGGACTGTATCGCTTCTCAAGAATGCCCTTCGGGCTAACTAACGCGCCAGCGACGTTTCAGAGAGCAATGGATATCCTGCTCTCTCCGTTCCGTTGGAAGTGCCGTTTGGTGTATCTGGACGACATAATAATTTTTAGCAAGTCGTGGGAGGAGCATATCGTGCACGTGGATGAAATACTTTCTGTATTGGAGAAGGCCGGTGTGAAGCTCAAACTTCGCAAGTGTGAATTTTTCGTCGAAAAGATCAAGTACCCGGGCCATGTAGTTCGGCCAGGTACATTGGAAGTGGACGCTGCGCGAACCGTCGCATTGGAACAAGTGAGGTACCCCCAAACGCAGACCCAGCTCAAGAGCTTCTTAGGACTTTGTAATGTCTACCGCAGATTCGTTCCGCAGTATGCGAAAATTGCGCAGCCTCTAAACCAACTACTGAAGAAAGGACAACCGGTCCAGTTGGAAGGATTCGACGAACCGTGCAAGAAAGCTTTTCATAAGCTCAAGGACGCCATCTTGGCACCGCCGGTGTTGGCGCTGCGGAAGAAGGACCTATCCTACTCGGTAGATACCGATGCAAGCGACTACCAAATAGGCGCTGCACTATTTCAAACACACCCGGATGCGCAACGCAAACCCATCGGGTTCTTTTCAAGAACGTTAGCCGCAGCCGAGAAAAACTATTCTGTATCAGAAAAAGAATGTCTAGCTGTAATTTGGGCCGTACAGACTTTAAGACCATATCTATATGGCGAGCACTTCGTCGTGCATACCGACCACGCCTCATTGAGGTGGTTGATGAACGTAACCGACCCCAGCGGGAGATTAATCCGATGGAGGCTACGCCTCTCCGAATTCGATTTTGAAATCAAGTACAAAAAGGGAAAGGCTAACAGCCAGGCGGACGCTTTGTCAAGGTTGCGAACCGCAGGAGAAACCGTCGACGAAATCGACGACGAAATCCCATGCTTTATGGCCGAACCGACCGAGGGTACAGTAGAGGACGACGAAAGTTTTGACGCGGCAGACGACATCCTCGCTCTTGAGGGGGGGACCGCCCCTGATCGCCTCGATCAATTCCAAGCTGTCACTCCGGAGGAGCTCATTCGCGAGCAAGCCGTCGACCCCTTCTGCAATCGCATCAAGGAAGAAATGGACGCCGGAAAGGTGAGAACGTTCAGCATGGAAACCGAGGAACTCGAAGGAACTCTATGCCGTACCGCGGCAGAGTTTGTACAAGTGGTAATACCACAATCGTTAAGGGACCGCGTCCTAGGGTTGAGCCACTACGCAAAATTGGCAGGCCACCCGGGAGGCAGAAAACCTTACAAGACTTTGAGAAGATATTTTTATTGGCCTACGATGGCCCTAGACCGCTATGCAGTCGCGAAGAATTGCGCCGCATGCGCGCGGGAAAGGGTGAAGTTAAGAAGAAACACGAAGGAAATGAAGCTGTTCACGCCCAAAGCTCCGCTGGAGTTTGTCGCCATCGACATCCTCGGCGAGCTAATTACAACTAAACGAGGAAATCGGCACGTTCTCGTGATCAGCGATCGATACTCGAAACTGGTACGAACCGTACCGTTGAAGAAGATATCAGCTGCGCACATCGCACAAGCCTTCGTTCACCATTGGGTATTCGTGTACGGACCGCCGGTCAAGCTGCTGTCCGACAATGGAAACACAGTTCACGGCCCGGTTCTTTCAGAATGTCTGCCGAATTCTCGGCATACGCAATGTGTTTACGACTACGTACCACCCGCAAGCCAACGGCCAAGTTGAGAGGTTTAACCGCACGCTGACTTCCGCGTTGCGAAAATACGTTGGAGAGCATCCCAAGGACTGGGACCTATTTAGCGACGCTGTGAAGTTTGCATGAAACACGCAAGTTCATCGAACTACGAATATCGCGCCCTTCGAGCTGGTGTTAGCTCGGGCGCCGAGAAGCATTGCGTTACAAGCACAGCCTAGTTTGGAAGGATTTAGCTCGAATCGAGCGTACTACCTGAAATGGCAGTCGTGGTTGGAAAGCCTGATGAAAGGCGCTGATAGGAGTTTGCGAAAGGAACAAGCCCGGTACAAGCGAAATTTCGACGCACGCCTTCGCAAACCGCAATATGAGATCCCGCCGGGGTCCTACGTGTTCCTTCGGAAGGAGCAGGGCACGGCTAGCGAACGGAAACACAAGCTGGCACAAGTCGCCACAGGACCTTATCAGGTCCGAAGATCGGATCAACATACGGTAGTCATTGCCATTGGCGATCAGGAGGAACGCGTATCGCGAGACAGGTTGGAGCTAGCCCCAAGCCCGATGGACTATGCGCCGATAACTGGCCTACGGCAAGCGCTACAGTTCCTGGGAGAGCCGGAGCTAAACGAATACGGAGAGGTAATGGAGGACGAGGAACGTCCTCACACCCGTGCGCCTACGACAGGGGACCAGTAAAAGTTAGTTGGTCGAACGCCGACAGCGGAGACACCTCCGGACCTACGCGAGTTCGTAAAGTCCAGAGACGAGGATGAGTCGGAAGATCTTCGGAAGGGGGAAGGACAGTTGGACACGCAGGAAGAAGGAGCCGAGAGTCAGGAGTATGTGATCGACAAGATCGTGGACCACGGCTACGACGAGGAGAAAATAATTCTCAAAGTGAGGTGGTATGGGTATACCATCGAGGACGCAACGTGGGAACCTATTGAGCAGATCCCCCGCAGCGCGGTATTCACATATTTCCGAAGGAAAAGGCTACCCTTACCCACGCAAGCGTCGCACGCACAACCGGGATAGCCATCGTAAATAGAATTAGTAGGTTAGAGACAACAGAGAGGTCAGAACTTCGAGAAAGGAACACATTTACGGGGTTCACAGATAAGGAGTTTGAAGGAAAGGAGAGCAAGGCAGAGAAGCGAGACTGTATCCTTGGATGAGGCATTGAGCCTCTCGGAAAACACACACGCTTCATCACGGTACGCACGAGAAATGACGTTTCGAACGGACGGTCCGCCCACGTGGGGAGGATGATGAAATCAAATTATATATACATATGTAAGCGTGTCGACAACAACCCTCTGAGCAGGCGACACAAGTGAGAAGTTGATTCGAGCCATGCTGGGAAATTATAATCAAAAAGCGGGAAAAATTACTACAGCTGTAGCACGCACGTGAAGTGGTGATCGTTGCCACAGTCGGCGACATAACTATTCTAAGTCGCCCCGCAGCCAAGCCCCACCCGACCTCACACGAAGCCGATCGTCACACTCACTGCTAACACACTGCCCATGCTTGACGAGCACGAAGACTCGTCCAGAGGGACCACCCTCAGAAGAACGCTGCTTCGAAGTCACCCCGCGGTGACCGACGGCGACGCGCACAACCAGTCCTATTTTCTAGAGTGATCTACTTAGCACTTACCACCATGACCTCCCTTCAACTCTGTCGTTTCTTTGTTTCTTTTCTTTCCCTCTTTTCTGTTATGTTTCACTCTATTCTATTGTATTTTATTTCTTTTTGTTGTTGCAGGACTCTGGCGACGCGGCCGCGTATCGCTGACCTCGATCAAACAAGACCACAAGACATATCGATAGACGGACGAGGAGGAGACGGCGCGACGAATACGAGAGAGCACGCGTTGGTAACGTCCCGAGAAAGGACGATGGTGAAGGAAAAAGGGAACCTTCCCGCTTTTTCAAGAAATAGTGACGGTCCGACACTGCAAGCCTCGGCGTACAGAGGAGAAGGACATGGCTATGCAATACGGGATCGCGTGTGAAACACAGTGAGAAGGTCGCATTCTGTGATACTTTGGATCCGCGGCAACAGCCCCCACCGAGAACGGATGTGTCTTATGAATTTTGTTGCTGTCGTATGGAGACGGGCAGTGCCAGTGTGACTTATGATTTTGTTTGATACGGGACCACGGTCCGAAGGAAAGCAGTCGATACGCGGACTGAGGGACAGTCTGGGGAAAATCTTGCATGCATGCCATCGGCTCGTCTACGCACTGAAAGTCGTACACCGGTAATGACGAAAGTGACGTCGCCATAACGGTAGGAGGACGGTGTAACAAGTATGGTGCTGACAATGGTGCGCTTATCGTGAGAGCAGGGTGAGGGCCACCTCACGCAGGTCAGAAAGAGGATTGTAGAACCAGCGAAGATCAAGGAAATTTCCTCGTCAACCGCTACGAAGGCGCTGCAGAAAGGGGACCGAGTCTTGATCTTATCCGAAGGCCTTCAAGGTTTCTTTCTCGGCGTTCTGTTCCGATTTTGGTGGTGCAGGACAAAGGAGACAGAACCGGAATTAAGCGAGAGACAACTCGCCGGACTGGCGCGTATACACGCGTCACCGACGCGTGTGGGGAAAATCACGTCTGGATCAGCGATCCGCCCTCATCAGATCAAAAAGAGAGGAGGAAAATGAGAGGTACTGTGTACTGTACTTCACAAAGAAGAAGGGACAAACGGAAAAGTATGGCGTGGTCAAAGTGGAACAACAGTCAGCATTCGAAATTTTTATCGAATTAAGGGGCAAGCACAGCATTTGTTGGTCGCTCGCTAAAAGCCGACGGCACAAGTACCCCGGCGGCAAACCCACCAACGACCGACGCTAGACGGTCGCATGGAAATTCCCCCCCCCCCGAACAGAAGTCACGCCAATTTCGAGGTACCGGCGTATCATTAGACACAACATTCGCATAGGAACCGTCCTCCCTTGCACAGAACAGCGGCTATCCACTGTCGCAGCAAACCTCATTGTTCGAAGCGCCGTAAGGAAGACGAAAGAAAGAACGGGAGCGGATTGTGATCTATTTATTCATACGGCGAGAACCACCTCTACGGAGAGAAAGTGTCGCCCGACGAGCTTGGGACCGACAATCTGTCTGTTGCGTGCAGCGACTGACGTCGCCCAGCTCAGGACCTTGTTTATACCCTGAGTGACCTACCGAGGCGACCCCCTTCTTTTACTTCCTGTTCTTTGACTCCCTTTCTAGCTGCCTAATTTTTATTTGCTCTACGTTGGGTTGCTTTTTTTTTTGTGAAGGCGGAATACGACCCCGCACCGCCACGCCGACGCGCAAGACCAGGATCGACAGATTAGGGATGGAAATTCGTTAGGCAGGAAAAAGTTACGCGACTGTCGTGCTCGGCTTTCACTTCGCTTTGTTCGGCTACATTCTATTTTTCTGGTGACGTCGGAGACCCGGTCGCGTCCCTCGGACACTAATCAGCAAGACCACCAGGTCAGTCAAGGGAAGGCCGTTGAAGACGTTCGATAAGGGCTCCACAGTTGTGAAGACCCTGGTTGGTTTGAGCGGACGGTCTGTAGGACTAACGTACACGCAAGGGGACATTGTGAATGACCAACGCTACGTGATCGTGCCGCACGGTACAGCAGAAACGGGGCGACCATTGACAATGGAGACCCATGTCTACCTACGCACCCAGACCTTCATCGGAGAGACCAGTGAACAACGGCAGCGTCGCTCCGAGGGAGTGGATCTTCACGAACCTACACGCCGCAGACATCTCAATTCTACTGTGTCACAGCCGCTACAAAAAAAAGAAGGGAGGCCGAAACGAGATCAGGAGTCGATCTCAAAGAACGGAGAAGGTCGTACGAGACGTAGAATTTATTGCGGGACGTTCGCAATATGACGAGACTTACGACGACCGTAACGTGCTACAAGGGCGCTTCCGGAGAGCTCTCACCGGACAGCGAACAAGGCGGGGCCATTGGAAAGATGGAACCCCTATTCACAATTAGTACGTTCCCTCAACGAGGTAACTGGACAGACAATGAGACCGTCTGAAGGTTGAGAACGAAAAAGGGGGGGTTTTAAGAAGCAAAAGGGGCAAGTGACCCCGGCAATGAAAATGACGTTGGACTCATTTAGGGCGTCTGCGCTTAGCAGACGCATGCAAAAAAAAGAGGAGGAAAGAGGAGACGCACATCGCGGATGGGAGAAAGAGAATGTGCAAGAAAGAGGAGGAATTTGAGGAATGAAGGGGAGAAAAGGGGAAGGAAGGACGTGAACCATAATGAAAAAAAGGAAAAGCGGTGCAGAGAGACCACGGAAACGTTGAAGGAGATTTCTACAGAGCTGTTGTAACAAGGATCGAAGGACAAGGGGGTCGCAACCCCCCTCGTCTTGTCGGATTTAATTGACAATAATCTTCCCCCTAAGGAGCCCCGAGAACGGATGGTAGGTGGTCTCGATGACGTTTTCGAGGATGCCCGATGTGCGAGAAAAGAGGAGGTAAGTGAGGAATTTGAAAGAGGTAAAATGGGAGAGACAAAAAGAGGAGGTAAACCACAAAAGAGGAGGAAAGGGAAGACGCACCTCGAGGATGGGAAAAAGAGAATGCGCAGGAAATTGGGGGAAATTGAGAAACAAAGAGGAGGAATTGAAGAGAAGGAAACATAGGGGAATCAGGAAAGGGAAAACTGAAAATGCAAAAGAGGAGGAAGTGGGAAATAACAGGAGATTCGCAGGTGGGTTCTTTTTATCGCCCAAAGGTCGTACGATAAAGTCGCTAGTCGACTATAATGCGGGCAGGATGGGAAAAGAAGGACAAGTTGCAAGGGAGTGCTGTGGCCGCCGTCTCAACGAGACTATGCCCCAAGGGATTTTCCCTTTGGAAGGGAGGTGACAAGCCGAGCTAGAACTCGCAAGTCGTCCAGGGACGCCCCCTGGAGAGCTTCTCCCTCCACACCATGAGCCATGAGAAGGCGATGGGGATGATGGAGGGACCGAGGTAGGGGCGAGGAGCGGACCCTCAGGTGAAGGGGGAGCTGGACGTGGGGTGACGTAGGATGGAGGTGGGTATAGCGATGCGGGCGCGCCAGTCAAAGGCGTGAATGGCTTGCAAAGGGAGGTTACCGGGCAACATGCCCGCATCATCTGCGAAATTATTTTGATGCCGTCGAGGTCGCGGACGCCCACAGGGGAGAACCATTGAGCAGAAGCAAACAGGGCTGCGTTATCACGCATGGTTTTGTCCTGCAGCTCCTCGAGCGAAGGATGACGGCGGGCTACCCAAGAGGAATGGTAGCCCGGATGGAAGGCCGGCTCGGCAGGGATGGTAACAGGGGGGAGACGGGATATGGAAGGAAGACCCCGGGGCACTTCGAACTTGCGAGGAAAGCCAACGCCCGGACGTCTACGGGTGGCACTATCGTCCGAGTGTTCCGATGGAGAAGGAAGCATGGTATTTTCGTCTTACCCTTGCTAGAACGCCGCGCAGAGTGATTGATGACCGGGAAACACGGTCAGCAGCGGCAGGAGATTATACGATGGCTGGGCGTTGCGCAAGGGCGCTCAGAAGGGGGATATGTAGTGCAATACGCACCTGAAAAGGGGGGTGAAAAGAAATGAAAATGATGGGGTATGACAAGCAAAAGTGGAAATCATTTCACTTTATTATTTTAATTATTAATTTTAATTAGTTGCATATCAGTTATTTAACATTAGATTAGATCTGGGATCTAGCGCCGAGAGCTACTGTAGTGGCTCCAGCGGGGCGATGTATACCTTAGCCCTCTGACGACCAAGTCAGTAAAGGTAGCCCGAGTTGCCAGAGTCTGATATCGCCTTGGTTGAAGTCCGTCTTTTACAAGACATTCCCTTTAACTACAGATTACTTTATCCTTTGCGCTTGGGGGTCCCATTCCTTTTCCCTTTATTTCCCTATCTTAATTTCCCTTAATCTTGAGTTGGTCCCACCTTGTAGGATTGCGATCCGCAACGTGACGTCATTTGCCATCGGGCTTCTGTGTTGGTGCACCAGTGGTGCTTTTCTCAGTGTTGGTTCCATCGGAATCTGGTTGCGACCGATCCGGTGTTGGTACTTTGCCATCGGGCAGTACGACGGTGTAGCGCTGCTACGTTTTCTTCTTTCCCCACGGGCTACGTTACGACGTCCCCGTCGAAGACCTTATCAAGGGTATAAGGTGTACAAGGCGCTCTTCGAGCATTGGATTTACGACCCATCGGACCAGGTTTACCCAGACACCCCTCCGAACTCGTCGAGCAGTTGCCTTTACAAGTCTCTACCACCATTCACCGATCCCGGGCTGGGCCCTTCTCTTTGCCCCCCCTATCAGGGATCCGAGCTACTGCGGGCCGCAAACCCGCTGAAAGAGGACAGGGAGCTTCAAACACTCCGTAGCGCTGTGCCGTTGGCAGTTGTTGTTTTTGTTGCTGTTGTTTGTGTTGGACCGTCGGACCTTGGTCTCTGCCTAACAGGCGCATTGCACTACAAGCTGGCGTCGGCAATTTCCGATGTGCTTGGTTTGACGAGCTCTCATTGGTTGCGTCGTCCCCCGCTTCCGGTCGGCGTCGTAAGCGTCCCGTAACAGGGACGGGACGGTGCGTTACGGTTGCGGGGTCGTCCCTCCTTGATGTCCAATTCGACTCGCTCTCACTTCCTCCGCGCAGCGTCATGCTTCCACCTCGCCACCGCCCCTCGACCGCGTCGTCAGTCGACGTCGTTCTTCTCTGCGCCAGGGACTTCGGGCTTCCGCGCGCTGGCGAACGCCGGGGTACTCCTCCGCTGACGGCGAGAGCTGGGGCGCCTCCGCTCACGTCCACACACAGTTCGATCGCGCGCGTTTCGGCGGTCATGGAAACGGCCGTACGAGTGCATTGGCTCAGGTAGTCTCCTCGGGCCACGAAAAGGAGCTCCCTCTCGTGGAGCGGTCGGGGCTACCTACCGACGTTGTGCCTCGCGCTGGCCTTCGGATCGGCGTTATGTCAACGGAGTGACGCCTCGCTCCGCGTAGACTATCCATCGGGAATGAGTCGCGGGACTCTTGGAGCAGCGACAGTGTCCTCCTCCCCGATTACGCGGGCAGACAGGAGTCGCGATTTCGGCACTAGTCCTTTTCCGTCGTGTCGAATGCGAACGGATTCTCTTCCAGGGGAGGTATGTCAGCCTAACGTCGCCGTGTGCGGCTGCGAGCGCCCCTATATGCGCGCTGGCGTGGTTGTGCGCAGCTTCGCGTGGGGCGGTCCGGCCTAACGAACGAATGGTGTCCCGCACGTCTGCGCCACAATTCGCGTGGCGAGTCTTTGCGGAATTACCCTCGGAGGGCGAGGTTAGTGATATGGACGACTCGAGCGGCTGGACGCCTGGATGCGTACTTCGGTAGGGTACACGCGCTCAGGACGGAGTCGAAGGTGGCGTGTACGCGGGACAGGACGATCGGCCGTGAGATCGCGCGCACCTCGTCCCGTTATGGATGTGTGCGGGTATGTGGCGTGGACGAGCGTAGGATTTGTAGGTATGCGACGACGCGCTCGAATGCGGGTCGGCGTGGACGAGCGTCCTGCCTCTTAGCGGCGGAGATGATGCGAGCACATCACACCGCCCGTTCCAGATTGTGTACGGTGGCGTGTGTCGGCCGACCGTCGATTGTTTATGGCCTGCGCGCTTTGTAAGCACTCGTAATGCACGTGCTGTCCGCCGTCCGGCGTAATTTTCCACCGTTCAATATTTTCGTATTTTTAGGGAGGTGACGGCGGTTCGGTGGCGTCGTCTGCTTTCGAGGCACGGGCAGACAGCTGCCCCTCCGTTCGCACATCGGCTCTCGGATCCTATTGTATTTGTTACTGCCTATGCGCGCACGCACAAAACGAGCGCAGTGCAGTCGCTCCTCGCCTCATCGATTACCTCTGGGGTCGTCCCCTCTCGGGCAGTACGGACTGTCCGAGGCCAATGCGTCACGCGTTCCGGAAGCGTCCTTCAATTCGGCTTGATGCTCTTCCCTGTTCGCAATCGGTGCGCTGTACTCTGTATGCACACGACGGAACTGCCACGGCCTCGCGAGTATAGCCTCACCGGCGCATGTCGTCGTGTTCGTTGGGAGGTCGTGTCCTCCCTCCTTTCATTTCACGTCCCAGAGCTACTGTTCGTGACACGGTACGCCCTGTCTCACGATCCGCCTCTCGTCGGTGATGGCGGTTCGTGACGAGTGGACTCGAGATGTCCCTACGTCGTCCTGACTTCTTACGATTTATCGAGGTTTGTCGGCGAACCTCGTCTTGTCCTTGCGTATGCCCCCTACACCTTCGAATCGCGAGGGGTTAATTTATCCGAACTGAGCGGTCGAGGGCCCCCCCTTAAGAGTGAACGTCCGCGTTCACTTCGGGGTTGAGGTCCCTCCCCGTGCGTCTCCGAAGACGCAGCGCGTATCGAGACACCAATCCTTCGGGAATGTGGGTGCGCGCGGTCCAAGTAGGTTGGTCGTAGTCCTCCCCCTTGATGAGGAACTCCATAGTTCCGTCTTGCATCTGTCGATGCTTGAGTAGCCTCTCTACGGCGTACTGTGTCCCCTCGGTGACCTTGTCGGCCAGGTCACCAGGGGTCGTCGTGCTCACCCGTGGTGCGTCCACCGTCGGGGGTGCGTACACGCAGCGGTCCGAGAAGATGCGCTCGGTGACGCGATCACGATCGTTTGTGATAGTCCGACAATCGTTGGCGAGGATCTGGTACGGCCCCACGGCGGGCGAGGCGAGCTTGTTCGTCGTCTTACCCCCATCGGTGGGGTTCAGGTAGACGAAGTTACCTGGTTCGAGACGTGTGTTGATCCTTCGGACGCGCTAATCGAAGTCGCGTTTGTAGCGAGCTTGCGTAGGTCGCAAGCTCCCGTAGGCCTTCTGGATGGTCGCGTCCAGGGTATTCAGGAACTCCGCATGTTCCGTTCCCCTATCGGCAGGGGGCGCGTCCCCGCCGGTTCGTCGAAGGAAAAAACTCCGGCGGGGGCCTGCTGAGCACGAGCTAAAACGGAGTCGTTCGTGTGGTTCGGTGTACGTGGGAATTATATGCGTACGTTAACGGTCCCACGTACACGTCCCAGTCGTCTTGATGCTCTTTCACGTAGTTGCAGAGCATCGACGCAATCGTTCGGTTATAGAGTTCCACCTGCCCGTTTGTCTGCGGGTGGTATGCTGATGTATAAAGGTTCGTAATTCCCAGCACCCGGCATGTGCTTTGGAAGAACTTTGCGTTGAACTGCGGTCCGTTATCCGACAGTAGCCAGCGTGGGACGCCGTACTTAAAGACCCACGCTTCGTCAAACGCCACTGCGACGGTGTGGGCGGTTACCGTTGGCAGTGCAACGGCCTGCGTTAACTTCGTAAAGCGTTTGGTGATTACCAGGAGGAATCGTTTCCTTGCATTGGTCTTTGGGAGCGGCCCCAGTATATCGATCGCCAGGCTCTCCAACGGCCGCGTAGCCGGAAACAACCTCAATCGGTTTAGGTGTTTCCGAAGCTTGACGCGGTTCATCGCACAGGTTCCAAAACCTCGTACGGTCGACGCGACGTCCACGGCCAAGTGTGGCCAGTAGTACTCGCGACGGAGCGCGTAGTACATGCAGTTCTGCCCCGGATGCCCGGCGATGGCCGGGTTATGGCAGAGCCGCAGTAACCGGGCGCGTAGAGTCCGAGGGACCACCACCTGTACGATATCAGGGTCGAAGGGGGGTCTCCGTTTGGGCACCCCTTGGTGGTCCTCGAAGAACGCGGAGTCCCGGGACTATGACTGTCGTGCCAATACCGTTTGGCAGAAGTCGTCAACGCGTCGTTGCTCGGCTATCTACTCTATCGTAAGAGGGGCCGGCAGGTCGTCCTGCGGAGGGGCGACCTGGGAACCCAACGTACCGGCTTCGAAGTCTTGGGCGCGTTCGAGGTCCACGGCGTCGAACTCTTCGTTCTCTGCCCAGAAGGCGTCGGGATCTTCTAGAGCGGGGGCTTCGTCGTCGCCCCTGGGCTCGTCGCGCGCTCGGGCGCGCAAATTCCTTCGGGATTTCGTTCGGTTCCTTGTCGTCACCAAGACGTGGTCGGCCTCGTGGTCGCAGCTCGCGGTGCATACGTGGTCCGCGAGCTCATCCGAGACATCACGAACGGTCGTGCCCGTGTCGTAGGTGGGGATGTCGTCGTCCACCTCGACAGCCGGGCGAGGGTCGTCGGCGACCCTTGGTGATACGAGGCGTGACAGGGCGTCGGGGACCTGGTGCACGCGCCCGGGGCGGTACTGAATGGTGAAATCGTATTCAGCCAGACGTAGCCGCCACCGGGCGAGTCTTCCGGGGCTCTCGGTCAGGGACATGAGTGTAGTGCAATACCCGTCTGGGGTAGGAGGGTGAAAGGAAGTGAAAAAGGAAAAAATTGGATGCTGTAGTCCGGGTTTGGGGGACACACTTGTGTGACGAAGCGCACGATTATTTTAATTATTTAATTTATTTACTAATTATATCTAGAATCTACAGTCGGGAGCTACTGTACTCGCCCCGGCGGGGCTCTAGATAACTTAGCCCTTTGACGGAACAAGTCAATAAACCAACCCGAGTTGCCAGAGTTTGATATCGCCTTGGTCGAAGGCCGTCATTTACAAGACATTCCCTTCTACTCTAGCCTACGGTATCCTTTGCGCTCGGGGGTCCCCTTTTTCCTTATCAATTTTCCTATATTTCCCTATCCCAATTTCCCTTAATCTTGAGTTAGTCCCACCTTGTAGGATTGCGATCCGCAACGTGACGTCATTAGCCATCGGGCTTCTGTGTTGGTGCACCAGTGGTGCTTTTCTCAGTGTTGGTTCCATCGGAATCTGGTTGCGACCGATCCGGTGTTGGTACTTTGCCATCGGGCAGTACGACGGTGTAGCGCTGCTACGTTTTCTTCTTTCCCCACGGGCTACGTTACGACGTCCCCGTCGAAGACCTTATCAAGGGTATAAGGTGTACAAGGCGCTCTTCGAGCATTGGATTTACGACCCATCGGACCAGGTTTACCCAGACACCCCTCCGAACTCGTCGAGCAGTTGCCTTTACAAGTCTCTACCACCATTCACCGATCCCGGGCTGGGCCCTTCTCTTTGCCCCCCCTATCAGGGATCCGAGCTACTGCGGGCCGCAAACCCGCTGAAAGAGGACAGGGAGCTTCAAACACTCCGTAGCGCTGTGCCGTTGGCAGTTGTTGTTTTTGTTGCTGTTGTTTGTGTTGGACCGTCGGACCTTGGTCTCTGCCTAACAGGCGCATTGCACTACAATGAGCTACCTCAGGGCGTCGTGATCCGTTCGGACGGTGACCTTCGTGCCCTCGACGTACGGGCGTAGTGTGCGGACGGACCACACTACAGCGAAGCACTCGCGTTCAGTAGCGCTGTAGTTGCGTTCGCTGTCGTTTAACGAATACGACCAATATCCAACGGGACGCCAGTCGTTGGCTTCGTTGTGTTCTTGCAGCAGCGTACACCCGAGTTTGTACGCGCTTGCATCGGTATCGATCATGTACGGTCGGCCGTACCGCGGAAGGGCAAGGATCGGCGGAGCGATCATCCTTGCCTTGAGGTCCTCGAACGCTTAAAACTGGGCCTCTGCCGGATTATCGAAGTGGGGGTCGGCGTCCTTGCGAGTCATGTCGGTTAGCGGTCGAGCTATCTTGGCAAACCCTTTGACGAAACGGTGGTAGACGTTGCACGCTCCAAGGAACGAGCGCACTTGCGTAAGCGTCCTGAGGAACGTGAACGTCTTGTAGTGCAATGCGCCTGTCGGGCAGAGACCGCGGTCCGATGGTCCAGCAAAAACAACAACAGCAACAAAAAGAAGAACTGCCGATGGCACGGCGCTACGGAGTGTCCGACTCTCCCTTCTCCGTTTAAAAGAGCTTGCGACTCGTAGTAGCTCAGATCCTTGATGGGGGGGGGGGCACAGAGAAATACCCCGGCCCCGGATCGGTGTGGTAGAGACTTGCGAAGAGAACTGCTCGACGAGTGTGGGGTGGGGCGCGTATGTAGATACCCCGGTTCCACTGGGTTGTAAGGCCAATGCTCGTTGAGCTTCTTCGACACCTTGTAACGCGACAAGGCCTTCGACGGGGGCATCCCAACGCAGCCCGACGGGATGAAATGAAAGTAGCAGCG
The DNA here is from genome assembly GCF_000350225.1 of Chondrus crispus. Taxonomy (NCBI): domain Eukaryota; phylum Rhodophyta; class Florideophyceae; order Gigartinales; family Gigartinaceae; genus Chondrus; species Chondrus crispus. The sequence continues at coordinate 652,986 of NW_005178734.1, read as the reverse complement.
CTACGTCAACTGTGCCGCCCGATGGCTCCAAACACCTACACCGGTTCGGTCGCAACCGAGGCCGATGGCACCAACACAAGATAAGGGGAAAATAGGTAGAATTAGAGATAGAAAAGGATAGGGAAATAAAAGAAAGAGAAAAGGGAACCTCGAGCGATAGAGGATGCATTAGGCTTAGGCAAAAGGGAGCGTCTTGGTAGAGATGGACTTCGACCAAGGCGACATTCAACTCCGGCAACTCGGGTTGGTTTATTGACTTGTTCGGTCAAAGGGCTAAGTTATATAGAGCCCCGCCGGGGCGAGTACAGTAGCTCCCGGCTCTAGATTCTAGATCTAATTAGTAAATAATTAAAATAATTAAAATAATCGTGCGCTTCGTCGCACACGTGTGTCCCCCAACCCCGGACTACAGTATCCAATTTTTTCCCTTTTTCACTTCCTTCCTCCCCCCTACCCGAGACGGGTATTGCACTACATATCCCCCTTCTGAGCGCTCTCGCGCAGCGGCTTCACTCGCTTGCTTCCCAACTTCTTCCCTTTTCTTTGGACCATCGTTCGCCGCTCGCGTGAGAGTAAGACGATCTCCATGTTTCCTTCATCGGATCCCATTGTCGGACATACCACCCGCGGTCGCCACGGTGTGGGCTTCTCACACACGCCTTCCATCCCTAGCGACCTTCCTTCCATACCACGACTTCCCCCGGACACCAACACTCCTGAACCGGTCTTTCATCCCGATCTCCATCCTTCATCGGCCCCTTGTCGATACCCCTCACTAGCCGAGCTCCAAGGCAAATCCATGCGCGACTATCCCTTACTGTACGCGGCCACTCCTTGGTTTTCCGCTATCGACGTGCGCGACGTCACTAGCATCGGGCGCGACTTTGCCGACGGTGCGGGGATGCTGCCGGGTCACCTTCCCCTTCAAGCCATTTCCTCCTACGATTGGCGTGCCCGTGTCGCCATTCCCCCTTCTATCCTGCGTCGTTCCTCCTCTCGTGGCCGACAGGGCCTATCCCTGCGGTTCATGGAAGCCGTTCTCGACCGTCTCGACCTATCCCTATCCGATGCCCTTCTCCCTCCGTCCTTCGGATGTGACACGTGGAAGTTTCGCACGGAGGGGGAGCGTGATTACCTTGACAACCTCCTCAGCTGGACACGGGGTGACCCCGTGCTCGAGGCGGACTGCCTGTGGCATAACCAACTGACGGTGACTAACGATGCCATGTCATACACGCGCGCAATCTTCCCCCTCAATTTCCGATATATGAAACGCGGGAAAAACCCCTTCTTCCAGCATACGGTCCGATTCAAGCGTAAGATGAGATCGGACACGGGATATTTCCTAGCTTACCAAATGGTTGAGGCGGGGGAATTGCTCGGTCACACTACCCCAACCGGTACCAGCAACTCCCCTCATGGTGGGGACAATTTGAGGTCTGCCAAGGATTTTGGGCAGAGCTCGGTCCCATCCTTACCTACTTTGGAAGCCATCTCACTGTTCCTCGTCGCGGGTTGTGGGTTGTCTTTTTGACGGAGTGGTGCGTGAAGGTAGCCGCCACCTTGCTCTGGGAGGCGTACGATTGTTGGCGGCTTCGGTATCTTCCTCCGAAGCTCGTCGAGTTCACGTGCCTTTTGGACTATACTGTGCCCTTGGGCGGAGCAGACACCGACTTCGAACTGCACTCCTCACTCGAAAAGATCAATCAGGTCGACTGGGATGTTGTTCCCCCTATCAACTCATCCCGATCCTTCGCGAGGCGACGCCCGTCCTTTTCTCCCGGACGAAGTCACAGTGCGGCGGGTGACTTTGTCTGGTTCAACCCTTGGACATCTGCCTTGTACTCTCTCTCCGAAACGCACCTCAGTCGCCAATTCGGCAACCAAGTTCCAACCCCTGACGTAACTTCCATACGAGCCATAGATCCCCGCGCAGTTGACGTTTGCCCCCGACCGTCTGCTCCAGATTCCCCTCCCCCTGCAGCCCCTGCCGCTGCTCCTCCTGCTGTCGATATCCCCTCGGCAGCGCATACCGAAACTCTGTCGGTTAGGGAAGCGTTGTCTTCCCCACCGTCCCCATCAATTCCCAAAAAGAGCGATGGAGCCATTGACATCTACTGCACATTGCTCCGCGCTCATGGTATCGAAGGTGAAGCTCTCCAAGGGGCTTCCCTCGATGATCTGCGAGTCCTTGCTCGACTCGTTACCTCTCTCCCGAAGGAAAAATCCTTGGGTGTGCCGCCCCAATGACCTGCCGCTTAGAGGGACTTCCCCGTGATCCGTTCTCGGATTATTACCCGTTTGGGGTGACGTCTGGTTATTGACGTCATCCTGTAGCTTTTGGATAATAAAATGAATCACCTGCGTATCCCCCGTTACTTTCACTTTCCTCCTCTTTTTTTGTATGCGTCCCGCCTCTGCGGTCGCATCCCCATTCTGCCATTCCCTTCTCTTTTTTCTCGTTACATTTCCCTCCTCCTTCTCACACATTCTCCTTCTGCTATCCTCCTATCACAGCGTGCGTCTCCCATTTTCCTCCTCATTCTCCCAAATTGCCCTTTTTGTGTGAGGCTGTCCTCACACGGTTCTCATAAAACATATAGTATGGTCGACGCCATACGAGCGACGTCATCCCTCAACTGTTATCGCGACGCCACTGTAGACGTCCGTTATCACGGTCAACAAAGTGGTAGGGGGGTTTTGAGGTTCACGAAAAAAATGGTTCGTTATCAACCTGCCTGACCCGTTCGGTCGCGCTCGCTTGAGTCGAATATTTCCGCCACCGGGTTCTACTGTACGGTCCCCGTAGTGCCAAACGATAGCGTTGCTTCTCAATGCCCATGGAAAGTTACACCCTCATTGCAGTCTCATATGAGTCGCCCCTTTCCATTTTTTTCATTTGCACCACATGGCGAGATCGTCCCGAGCTTGTCACCATGCGTAATCAATGCAGTCATAGCAGCGGTCCCGTCTACGATTGTTGTCACGGCAGACATGTCGAATTCCTCTCCTCCTTTGTTTGCGTGTGCTGAAAGTGAACTGTTGCGTGCGAATTCCCCTCTGTTCTGCGCATATCAATGTTCTCTCCCTTCCCCTTTTCCTGGTGTAAATTGGGAACCGGAAACCATCCTGCAAATGAACGCGAGACTTACTGCTTCCTTCAAATGGAAATTCGCAATCCACAACTGAGGCGGTGTTTTGCACATGATTTTCACGATCCGTGGAGACCACCTTCACAGACTGTCGTCGACAGCGGAACGTGCGACATTACGTTCTCTCTTTTTTCTTTTTTCTTCAGCCCGTTAGATCCTTCGAGACAAATCCTGTCGATTTCCCCGTGCAGTAGTTGCGAACTCCCGCAACTCGTCATTTGTCGCCTGAGGCCTGCTTAGTCGTGCAATAAAAATATTATAGGGGGGGTGATGGCGGGGTGTGGGGACAAAAATCTCATTCTTTTCCTCGTCCGGTTGTCGTGCGACCGAGGCCACTCGTGTCCATGAAACGTTAACAGAAATCTGTGGCCATTGTTCTAATCTCCCTCGTGTCGACACTGCAACAATAAAAAGATTCATAAAGGGCGTCGGAGCTCGTATCACTTCATGACATTCCTGTCTTTGGCGAATACGATCTTCTTCGTACGAGGTGCCACGAAATGTGACCTCCTCGAATGGGTTCTGCTCTCGCGCAGGCTTTAGAGCCTACAGTACCAAATCGTCGATACTTGGTAAAGTCCTTGCGAGGATTACTGGCCATTTGCACAGCGTCCTCGTTTTCGGTAGTTGTGCCCGTCTTCCTCGCGGGCCCACGAAACGTTTGTTCTTCTACACGCGAGCCATTGTTTCCCTTCGGCGAGCGCCGCCCTGCTCTCGTGATCGGATGCTGTACTTTGATGTGTGTCTTATCGCTGGTTCCTGCTCATCCCCAGAAGGAAAATTAGTAATATAGGGAGTCGCGACGGAATTAAAGTTGGGTACAAGGTCGACGGGCATCCTTCACGATTTCCATCACGTCTTTCCGCGACGCGGATCGTACTGTCAGCTTTGTACCCCTCGGGTCTTTCTCTTAATCGTCCTTCGCGCACCTCGGAGAGTCATCCCTCTCGTTCCGGGTCCCGGTTGAGCCCCCTCTTGATCGTAACATGTCGGCTGACCGGCGTCTGTAGTGTGAGGTGCGGTGGGGGGGGGGTCACATCTAGGATGTGACAAAACAAAATAGAAAGCAACCCCAAAACAAAAACATTGACTAAAGAAAGGAGATAAGTGCGATCGGATGACGTTGTCTCGACAGAGGCAACGTTCGTCGTGGTCGCGAACGGTGTGCAGCTCACTAATCCCAAAAAGGCTCAGCGTCCCATGCGCTCGACCGCGTCGCTTTCTCCTTAAAATTAATTGAAAATTCCGAGCGGTGTCCTGTGTTCCACTTGGGCATCGCGACACTTGTCGATATTTGTGGGGTGTTGTTGCTGTGTACTCGGGGAAGTCCCGCAACTTACGCGGTGGGCCATCCAAAAACAACTGCCTGCCCTTCGGACTCTCCCCTCGTATCGTGGTGCGTCTCTTCATCCTCAAGAGGTACGCCTCCCGTTGTCACACACCCTTCATCAACCAAAACCTTGATCACCCACCGCGCACTAACAATCAAACAGCTCAGCTCTGCCCAGCAGTGAACAAATATTTTCGAAAAAATATCGCTTGTCCGCCCGCTACCCTTGAGACCTTGATCGTCAACAATAACGTTGACCACAGTCATTTCTTCCTGTAGCTGTCAGACAGCTTCCGACACCACCTTTGGTTCCAGCTAGGGCCTCCACCCGCGGTCGTCTTCGTAGACTGCGAGATCCTGCGTAAGATCATGAGGACTTACCACTTGGCCTTTCCTGTTCGTCAAATCTCGAAAGTCAACCGACCCCACACTGTTCATATGCGTCGCATACTTTCTTGCGATGCCAGCATCACCTTTTCCTCATGAATCCCTCAACTCTGCCAGACAGATCATATCCGGTTTGTTCATGACACGCAATGCGCGGTGCGTATCCTCGAAAGACGAAGACCTTTTGCTGCCACGGGCGTCCAGAACCTGTACAGACGAGCAAAGCTTTGCGTAGAGCGATTCGTACTCGTCCCTTGCTTCCTGTGCGCCGATTTCCCCCTTTCCCTCTGGTATCTTTGAGCGTTTTCAGGTACCACCTTCACAACTCCGGTATATTTCCGGTGCAACCCTCTCTTGATTTTTCTTTTTGACCGTGACTCCTGTAGCCCCGCTCTGTCGATGTCGGATGTCTTGTAGGGTACAAAACCTTGCCGGTTGGCTCACCATTTCGCGCCGCGATGCTGGCAGCGTGGGAGAGTTTTAGCAAAATCCTCTCGTCATTTTTGTTGCGTGACCATATATTATCGAAACGAACCGGCTTCGACGACCTGCCACCCAACTTTGAACCCCTGTTAGCACCTCCTCCAGCTCGGTCAGATTGGACAGATTGTCCTCTCCTTCACGTCCCCTAAAGATGCAGACAGCATGGCAGAATCGTTGTTTCAGCTCTGCCTCTCTGGCGTCTTGCCTTAGAGTCGAAAAATACCCCCCCGTTCGAAAAACGCGCGTGTGTAATGCCTCATCTCCTTCTGGCTCCATCCACGATGTAGGAACACCCGTCGTGGAGTCACGTTCTCCTACGTCTCTTAGCTCCTCCTCGGCCTTGCCCTGAATGGTGAGAATCCCGCGACGCGGGCGTCGGCCGTAACTTTGTCAAAGGCGGAATTGATCTCGAAGATCATCGCCTCTTCAATGTGCTCCTTGGACTTCTCGTAGACTTGCTGACGGACCTCCGCGGTGCGGGGTCGTGTCCCTAACGTCTCAAAAATAAAATAAAATAGAACAACACAAAAGCAATCGCAAATAAAACAAAAACGAGACCGAACAGTTATGAAGGTAAGAGTGAAGGAGGTGGACTATCCAGTCTATGTCCCCGTTCTTCCAGCGTTCTTTTCTCGCTTGGCACATCGTTACGCGACTTCCGACCTGAGTATCTCATCACGACGCTCATCCTACTCGTGCGCGCGCTGCGTCTACTTGCGGGTTGGCTGTCTGAAGGCCCCTCACCTGGTTCGTTCCATCTCATCATTCTCCTTTTCTCGACCCTCAGGTCGGCTCGCTATGCCCCGCGCGGATTATCGCACTGACAATGACATGTGAAATTCTTGGTTACCACTATCCTGATTGCGCTTGCGCGATCTGCGCGGGCAAGGATAATCTTTTCCTTCGGAAATACGTGACGGCCGCGCTGCGGGGCAATTGCTCAATGGGCTCCCACGTCGCGTTCTCGGGCGTATAACTGTACCATTCCACGTTCAGAATTAATTTCTCCCCGTCGTAGCCGTGGTCCACGATCTTGTCGATCACATACTCCTGACTCTCAGTTCCTTCTTCCTGCGTGTCCAACTGTCGTTCCCCCTTCCGAAGAGCCAGCGGCTCATCCTCATCTCTGGACTTTCCGAACTCTCGTAGACCTGGAGGTGTCTCCGCTGTCGGCGTTTGACCGACTGAATTATCCTGGTCCCCTGACGTAGGCGCACGGGTGTGATGACGTTCGTTGTCCTCCCGTACCTCTCCTTCTTCGTTTAGTTCCGGCTCTCCCAACAACTGTAGCACTTGACGTAGGCCAGTTATTGGGGCACAGTCCATCGGGCTTGGGGCTAACTCCACCCTGTCTCGCGATACGCGTTCCTCCTCATCGCCAATGGCAATGACTACCGTATGTTGGTCCGATCTTCTGACCTGATAAGGTCCTGTAGCGACTTTTGCCAGCTTGTGTTTCGGTTCGCTAGCCGTGCCCTGCTCCTTCCGGAGGAACACGTAGGACCCCGGTGTGATCTCGTATTGCGGTTTTCGAAGGCGTGCGTCGAAATTTCGCTTGTACCGGGCTTGTTCCTTTCGCAAACTCCTATCGGCGCTTCGCATTAGGCTCTCCAACCACGACTGCCATTTCAGGTAGTATGCTCGTGACGAGCTGAAATTCTCCAATGTTGGTTGCGCTTGTAACGCAATGTTTCTCGGCGCCCGAGCCAACACCAGCTGGAAGGGCGCAATGTTCGTAGTTCGATGAACTTGTGTGTTGTAGGCGAACGTCACAGCGTCGCTAAATAAGTCGCAGCCCTTGGGATGCTCTCCAACGTATTTTCGCAACGCAGAAGTCAGCGTGCGGTTAAATCTCTCAACTTGGCCGTTGGCATGCGGGTGGTACGTAGTCGTGAACACATTGCGGATGCCGAGAATTCGACAGACGTTCTGAAAGAACCGGGCCGTGAACTGTGTTTCCATTGTCGTACAGCAGCTTGACCGGCGGTCCGTACACGAATACCCAATGATGAACGAAGGCTTGTGCGATGTGTACAGCTGATATCTTCTTCAACGGTACGGTTCGTACCAGTTTCGAGTATCGATCGCTGATCACGAGAATATACCGATTTCCTCGCTTAGTTGTTATTAGCTCGCCGAGGATGTCGATGGCGACAAATTCCAGCGGAGCTTTGGGCGTGAACAGCTTCATTTCCTTCGTGTTTTTTCTTAACTTCACCCTTTCCCGCGCACATGCGGCGCAATTCTTCGCGACTGCATAGCAGTCTAGGGCCATCTTAGGCCAATAAAAATATCTTCTCAAAGTCTTGTAAAGTTTCCTGCCTTCCGGGTGGCCTGCCAATTTTGCGTAGTGGCTCAACCCTAGGACGCGGTCCCTTAACGATTGTGGTATTACCACTTGTACAAACTCCGCCGCGGTACGGCATAGAGTTCCTTCGAGTTCCTCGGTCTCCGTGCTGAACGTTCTCACCTTTCCGGCGTCTATTTCTTCCTTGATGCAGTTGCAGAAGGGGTCGACGGCTTGCTCGCAAATGAGCTCCTCCGGAGTGACAGCTTGGAATTGATCGAGGCGATCAGGGGCGGTCCCCCCCTCAAGAGCGAGGATGTCGTCTGCCGCGTCAAAACTTTCCTCGTCCTCCACTGTACCCTCGGCCGGTTCGGCCATAAAGCATGGGATTTCGTCGTCGATTTCGTCGACGGTTTCTCCTGCAGTTCGCAACCTTGACAAAGCGTCCGCCTGGCTGTTAGCCTTTCCCTTTTTGTACTTGATTTCAAAATCGAATTCCGAGAGGCGTAGCCTCCATCGGATTAATCTCCCGCTGGGGTCGGTTACGTTCATCAACCACCTCAATGAGGCATGGTCGGTATGCACAATGAAGTGCTCGCCATATAGATATGGTCTTAAAGTCTGTACGGCTCAAATTACCGCTAGACATTCTTTTTCTGATACAGAATAGTTTCTCTCGGCTGCGGCTAACGTTCTCGAAAAGAACCCGATGGGTTTGCGTTGCGCATCCGGGTGTGTTTGAAATAGTGCAGCGCCTATTTGGTAGTCGCTTGCATCGGTATCTACCGAGTAGGGTAGGTCCTTCTTCGGCAGCGCCAACACCGGCGGTGCCAAGATGGCGTCCTTGAGCTTATGAAAAGCTTTCTTGCACGGTTCGTCGAATCCTTCCAACTGGACCGGTTGTCCCTTCTTCAACAGTTGATTGAGCGGATGCGCGATTTTCGCATAATGCGGAACGAATCTGCGGTAGACATTACAAAGTCCCAAGAAGCTCCTGAGCTGGGTCTGCGTTTGAGGGTACCTCACTTGTTCCAATGCGACGGTTCGCGCAGCGTCCACTTCCAATGTACCTGGCCCAACTACATGGCCCAGGTACTTGATCTTTTCGACGAAAAATTCACACTTGCGAAGTTTGAGCTTCACACCGGCCTTCTCCAATACAGAAAGTATTTCATCCACGTGCACGATGTGCTCCTCCTACGACTTGCTAAAAATTATTATGTCGTCCAGATACACCAAACAGCACTTCCAACGGAACGGAGAGAGCAGGATATCCATTGCTCTCTGAAACGTCGCTGGCGCGTTAGTTAGCCCGAAGGGCATTCTTGAGAAGCGATACAGTCCTGAGTGACACGAAAATGCGGTCTTGTCGCGGTCGCGCTCAGGGATAGGCATCTGCCAATATCCCGAGATCGCGTCCAACGCGGAGAAAACCTTGGCGTCACCAAGCGAGTCCAGGCACTCATCCATGCGCGGTAAGGGGTACGTGTACTTCACCGTCACTGCGTTCAGCCTGCGGTAGTCTAGGCAAAAACGCATTGACCCGTCCGGCTTGGGCACCAGCAACACGGGCGACGCCCATTCTGACTGCGCTGGTTCTATCACTCCTGCCTCCAACATCTTCTGCACCTCTGCATCTTCCACTTCGCGGGCTTTAGGCCCGGCCCGACACGGGGCTTGTGCGATGGGACGAGTCTCGGGGATCAACTCGATCCGATGGACTGTGGTATTAATTTCGCCAAGCGTCCCATCTCACATCCTTGAATACTTCTTCAACATCCGACGGAACCGCTCGCGCAGCCGTTCCGGCACGTGGCTCAGGTCGAGGTCCTCCACGTCCGGCGGTGGCGGCTCAATCCTGCGTTGCGGCTTCGTAGATGCCGACGCGTAGAGCTCTGCCGACCGTTCTTCTGGCTGATCCTCGCGCGCGTGATCCGACGGTTCGCATCTTGCCTCGCCCGTAGGCGTTTTGGTAGAATTAGGAAAAATTTCCTTCTTTCTTTCTTGAATTCCGAGAACTTCACCAATGGTGGTTTTGCTCTCGAGCGCGGCTCTCGGGTGCGGTAATAATTCTGCCACCACTTGGCCTTTTTGCACCCTGACAGGGTACGTCCTAAAATTCGCAACGAGTAAACGAAATGGCCTGTCAGGCTCGACCTGAACGACACCATTCGTGCACGTCAACCCGTGCCTTTCGTACAACGACGAGTACGGCTGAACCACAACCAAGCCCGCCCTCTTCGAGGTGCATTCCACGACGCGTTGCGTCCCTGGCTCGATAGTCGTGGCTCTTGCCACTTTTACCTTAGGAGAAATTCCCTCCCCCTTTCCATCATTCTCGTCCTCTCCCGCGACGAAATTCTTCTTCCCTTTTCTCGTCGAGAACCGCCTAACTATCGGGACCTCCGAGAAATCCGCCAACTCAACCGTTTTCTTCCTTGGATAAATTGCTTCCACAAACCGGTCACAGTAGTCCGCGCCTAGAATTAGCGGGACGGCTAGTCTTTCGCATACAATAAACTCGGCTGCGGCCACAAATTTTCCAAGCCTCACAGGCATTCTAATTGTGCCGAGAGTCCGGAGTGGCCTATTGTTCGCGTCGCCGATATCTTGGGTCGGTCCGTAGGACACTAGAGATTCCATTCCAGCTGGGAGTTCCGATTTTCGCACAAGGTTTGGTCCTGCGCCGGTGTCTAAAACAGACAACACCCGGCTCATCAATCCAATTGTGGGTCCGATGTCCGCGTAAACTTCGTAGTTTTTTCGCGCAAGACCCAAAATCTTCTCGGGACACTCCCTTCGCTTAACCCTGTACCAGGGTCTTCGAACTTCTTCCAGCGGATGATCTCGGTCTCGGCTCAAAATTTTCTTTACTTCAGCTGGCCCTTTGGGCTTGGCTTATCCACCAATCCAACAACCTCCTCCTCGAGGCCTGCTTTTTCCTTTACAGACGAGGAACGGGGCTGAGCCTCGGGCACAGTACGTCGACCCTGTGCCTCTTGCGACTCATGCGAGATTCCCCTCTCTAGTTTTCCTGCCGCTGCGGGATCCTTCTCACATCCGACGGCGCGGGCCCCGCGGTGGGCCCTCTGACGGGGTGGTTCGACCTCGGCGTTGAAGCACTCGGCGTGCTCGCCGTCTGCGAATCGAACCAATTCTTGACCTTCAGGTAACTTGTCGATGGTATCCCTAACCTCTCCATCGGATACAACGCCTCATAATTTTCCAAAACTCGGTGCATTTCCCGGAGGGAAAGAATGCAAGTTGGCGCAGCGTGCCCCTTTTCGTAACAATGACAGCACACCAGTCCGGGCCTCTTGACGGGGTACTGCAGCCTGGGTCCTCCACGGGCCGGCGGCCTTCCTTGATGTTGCGGCCCTCCCATCCAGCCTGGCCTTCGAAACGTCGTACCCGTGTCTTCCATCGGAATGCGCGGCGCCGGCGTGTGGCCGCGTCCCCGAAACATCATCACGGGATCCGTGGGCTCTGAAAACGACTCCGTCGTGTATGCAGGCGTCGGTAAAGTTGACGATCCGCTGTCCTCGTAGTCCTCGTGTCCGTAGCCCTCCGATGGCTCAATGAACTCGCCTTCGGCTACTAACGCTCCTTCGTAGTGATTTTCGCTACTTCCATGCGCACCGCGCTCATCTTACGCGGACATGGACTCGGCTAAATGGACTGCGGCGTGATTTCTGCGACCGGGATAAGAAGCCCTCGGCGTCTTACCCGCCCTAATCGTCGACGGCGTCTGAATCGTGACCTTCTTGGTCTTTTTGTCCTTAGCGCGGCTCGCCGAGCCATGCGCCTTCGCGTAATTAACTAGTCTCGAAAACGAAACGTCCCAATTGTCTTGTCGGTATTAAGATACCATCGGCTTGATACTCGAATCGAGTCCTTCAATAAACATCGTCATCTGTTCTTCCATCGAATATAAGTTTCCACATCGATTGCTCGCGTCCGTCAGACGGATATAAAATTCCATCTCGTCTTCAGACGGTCTTTGCTGAATTTTAAGCAAAGACCGTCGGCGGATCGCCTCGTCGGTTGCGAAACTCCTCAACAACCACTGTATGGCCTCCGGCCAAACGGATATCTTTCCGTGATGGGCCCTGGCCGTCTGAGACACCGAAGTGTACTGTCGCAAGGCGATGCCGCTTAAAAATTCAGGCAACAGGCGGATCGCTTGCCCCTCGTTCATTTCTTGAGTATCGAACTCCTGAACTAATTTTGCCAAAAAATCCAACACAAGGACCCGTCTTCACCTGTGAACGTGTTGTCCTTCTTCACCTTAGGCGGAATATCTCTCCTGATTTTTCGCACGGCGGTCCGCCGGGAACTTGACAAATATGTCTGTGGGTTCCGCAAGCGGTACGTTCGGTACGAAAGTAATTTCTTGAAGAGGTAGTTGATCGGATTCAGCTCCTCCAACTCCTCCCATCGCGGCCCGCGACGCGTTGCGACATCTTCGGGCTCCGCGTCCTTGTCTCTCCGCGAGGCGGACGAAGTGACTCCGCCTCGTCTGGAGGAAATTTTCTTGCCCTGCGAAATTCCTTTTCCTTCCTCTGAACGATGTTCGGAATCGCTGGCATGGTTCGACGACCCGTCGTCACCATCCTCGGAGGGACCCAGCGACTCCGACTGTGAGTCGCGGTTCTCCGGATCGTCACTACAGTGACCCTTTCTTGCACGTCGCTTGTCCTTCTTCGAGGGCTTCGACTTGAAACTCCGCTGCCGAGCGGGCTTGTCCTTCTTCGACCGTCGGTCGCCCTCTCTACCCGAAGGGAGCGGCTCGTCGTCCGATCCTTGCGGAGCTTGATCCGCGGCCTGCTCAAAGTCCTTGAGACGTTGCGCGGCGCGATCGAATCGGTCATCGATGCTTGCTCTGAATTTTCCTAAGGACTCCAAGGCTTGATTCGCGTCGCGCCTCGCGTCCTTGACCGAAATTTTCAACGAGGCTAGGACCTCCGGCTCCAGACCGTCGGTCGCATCTCCTCGCTCCTTCTCGACGAGATCCACTCAAGCCGATAGCTCTCCTAAAACAGTGTGGAACTCGGATGCTTGCAACTCTAGTTGCTTCCGGACGAGGGCTAATTCAGCCTCAAGATTTTTCTTCGCTTCTTCGCAAATTTCGCTGCTCATCTTCTCCAACTTCTCGTCGAGGTCAGTCTTGTCGGCGGCTATCCCCGTAGGGGATTCTTGATCTCCGGGGTCCGTGGCCGTATTGGCCTGGCTCCGGGTGCGAGGACCCCTCGGGATCCTCGACGCTCGTGCCGATCCGCTTCTACTCGCCTCAGGACCGACGTCCCCGGGTGCGCTTGTTGACATCGCTTGTACGAGTAGACCTACGCAGCAAAAAAGTTACAAACAAAAAGAAAATAAAAAAGAGTCCGTTACCCAGACCACTTCCTTGTCGTATATAAAACAATTTCTAGGTCGGGAGACCACTTTTGTAGTGCAATGCGCCTGTCGGGCAGAGACCGCAGTCCGATGGTCCAGCAAAAACAACAACAGCAACAAAAAGAAGAACTGCCGATGGCACGGCGCTACGGAGTGTCCGACTCTCCCTTCTCCGTTTAAAAGAGCTTGCGACTCGTAGTAGCTCAGATCCTTGATGGGGGGGGGCACAGAGAAATACCCCGGCCCCGGATCGGTGTGGTAGAGACTTGCGAAGAGAACTGCTCGACGAGTGTGGGGTGGGGCGCGTATGTAGATACCCCGGTTCCACTGGGTTGTAAGGCCAATGCTCGTTGAGCTTCTTCGACACCTTGTAACGCGACAAGGCCTTCGACGGGGGCATCCCAACGCAGCCCGACGGGATGAAATGAAAGTAGCAGCGCTACGTCAACTGTGCCGCCCGATGGCTCGAAACACCTACACCGGTTCGGTCGCAACCGAGGCCGATGGCACCAACACAAGATAAGGGGAAAATAGGTAGAATTAGAGATAGAAAAGGATAGGGAAATAAAAGAAAGAGAAAAGGGAACCACGAGCGATAGAGGATGCCGTAGGCTTAGGCAAAAGGGAGTGTCTTGGTAGAGACGGACTTCGACCAAGGCGACATTCAACTCCGGCAACTCGGGTTGGTTTATTGACTTGTTCGGTCAAAGGGCTAAGTTATATAGAGCCCCGCCGGGGCGAGTACAGTAGCTCCCAGCTCTAGATTCTAGATCTAATTAGTAAATAAATTAAATAATTAAAATAATCGTGCGCTTCGTCGCACACGTGTGTCCCCAACCCCGGACTACAGTATCCAATTTTTTTCCTTTTTCACTTCCTTCCTCCCCCCTACCCGAGATGGGTATTGCACTACACGTCTTGAAGGCGTCAGCCGCCGTGTCGGCCACGCTGAGCTTACCTGGGGATATCAAGTGCCCCAGGTAGTGCACCTTCGGACGTGTCGAGATATTCGGCGTGCTCCTCGTGCGTTCGGGAAAAACAATGACGACGTCGAGGTATACGAGACATATCTGCCATCTTACGCCGGATAAGATGATGTCTAGAGCCCGTTGAAAGGTGGCCGGCGCGCCTTTGAGTCCGAACGGCATACGCAAATGGCGAAACGTACCCATATGCGTGGTGAACGTGGTCTTATCCCGGTCCTCCGGCGCGACAAGGATTTTCCAGTAGCCCGAAATGCAGTCGAGCGTAGTGAAGACGGCTGCATCCCCTGTCGAATCGATGCAGTCGTCCATCTGGGGCAGCGGATACGAATCCGCTGCCGTCTTTGCGTAAAGACATCGGCAGTCTACGCAAAACCGAAGATAGCCGTCTTTCTTCGGGACAAGCACCACCGGCGAAGCCCACTCGGTGCTCGCGGGTTCGATAAATCCAGCGTTCAACATCTTGTTGACTTCTTTAGCGACCATCTCACGCATGGCGGGCCCCTTTCGGTAGAGCATAGAACGAATCGGTTTCGTCCCCGCCTCGAGTGGTATGCGGTGCTCCGTTGCTCGTATCGTACCGAGTGCACCGCTCCATAGACTCGACTGCTTACGGAGCATGTCGAGAACCCGTGCGCGGAGCTTGTCATCGTCGATGTATGACAAGTCCATTTCTTTTTCCCAATTCTCCGGCGAATTTACGAGATCCTTATTTGTGGCTCGCGCGGTGTCCTCCGTCGATGATGGGCACCCCGTCGGCCGATCGTCGGTGCCGGCGTGATTTTCCTCGGCGACCTTATTTTCCAGGGAGGTTGTTCGGCCAGCTCCCCCTCTTCTGGCTTGCACGTCCAAGTCGGTGAGATGCAGCGCGTGTGCGATCTCCGCCCCGACTCGGCGCTTGGGCGTCAGGATCGCTAGCGGATTGTGCTTCGCGTAACCGACGACGGTGCGCTTCTCAAGCCGCCTCGCTTGGCGCGAAAAATTCGCCACGATCACGTCGAAGGTCTGGTTCGGTAAGACCTCGGCTACACCGTTCGTCAGCCTCATTCTGTGTCGACGTTGGAGTGACGGCTTGGGTTCCAAGAAAACGAGGCCGCTCCCCGCGGTAGTGACGCGTATCCGTGCTTGCGACATCGCCGGGATCGTGACCCATCGGGCGACACGGTTCGGCTGTGGGGCTTCTTCGAGTACGTCGGCCCGACTTGACTGGCGACCGTGGCGCCGGGTTGGGGGAGACGACTCCCCCTTCCCATCGACAATGGCGACTCGCCACGGGTGGCTCTGTCGGACGGAGCCACCTTGTCGGAGCTTCGAGCCTCTGCGCATCGATGTCGATACTTTGAACGTGCGCATCGATGAACGCCGTGCCCAGGAGGACGGGCACCGCGAGCTGGTCGGCGACCACGAACGGAATGCGGAACGTCGTGTTCCGCAGTCGGACGGCCAGCTGCACGACCGCAGTCAGCATGAGCGGGTTACTGTTCGCGCCTGCCAACCGTGGCAGGCGTGCGTCGCGTACGACGTAGCGCGTCCAATCGGGAGGAAGATCGGCCTTCCTCACCAAGTTATACCTCGAGCGGGTATCGACTGCAATAGTATGAGGCTTGAACGCGTTCCCCTCGGTTGCGATCGAGCTGACGACGTTGTATATCTTCGATGTCATCAAGCAGATGACACTGTCGACTACCTTCAGCGAGGACGGCTCGGCCAGGTCGTTCCGCTTGGGCTGCCGGCGCCGGTTCCGGCTTCTCTTCCGTGGTCTTCTGCGTTGGCCGCGGGGAGTCTGTCCGTTGGTGACGTCTTCGCGGCAAGTTGCGTCCATAGGCGACTTGATTTCTTCTGGCGGCCCCAGACCCCCTTGGGTCGGGCCGCCGGCGCGTTCGATGCGCTTCTTGTTAGGCACGTGGCTCATGGCGGCCGCGGTTCCTTCCTCTAGGCGTGCCGGGCTCTCGGTTGCCTCGGCGCCTTTGTCCTCCCGCACCGGACTTACGGAAGTCTCAGTGCGCTCGGGCGGGGTCGAAGGGAACATTATCGGTAAATATTCCCCTCCTCCGCCGTCGTGGAATCGTAACGGGTCTAGGTTGGTGTGACAAGACGGCTCACGCGACCGCGCGAACGTAACCGTCTTCACGGGGTTTTCGAACTACCCGCCTTGCTATCGTTACCTAGCGCGTTGATGGGTCCCTGGCCGTGGTGTTGCGCGTCGTTCCCCACCCCGGCTGGGTATCCTCTACGAAGTAATCGGATACTTCGCGACCTTCAATTGCAACGTCCGGCCGTTGCAATATTTGAGGGGCGGCAAGAACCGGTTCTCCTCCGCTTCCCTCCGTGGGCTGGGGGTTCGGACCCCCAACCCAATCTTGGAGGTACATGATGGCGTTCTGTACCCCTTGGGGAAACTGGGGACGGCCCCGGTCGCCTCTTCTATCTCGATGGGGATACCGCGTATCCACCCGACGGAGGTCACGTCGATCCCTTTGATCGGTTCCCGGGTGTCGACACCCGCCTTCACGAGGGGGGAAACGGACGCCCCCACCCGATCGATTCGGGTCACTTCGCCGCGGGCCTCGGTCTTCCAGCGCAGACTGCTGGATGAGATTGCGCATCCCGGGGCGCGTTTCCATCTGATAGCGGTAGTTCCTGTACGCCGTGAACTGACGTTGTTCAGGCGACAGGAACGGGCACGCGTACACAGCGTGGCCGTACGTCCAGCAAAGCCAAAAAACGTACGCGCTGCCATCCGTCGACGCGAACGTCACTGCGTGCCGTGCCTCCTCGTCGGTGAGTCGAGGCACGTAAGGCGGCATGCGGTCCCCTTCTTGACGGGAGATATCCAGCTCTGCCATGTTGTGGTTCGGACCACCCGTGGTTTTCGGCGTGGGCGCGAACGCAGTCACGTAGCTTCCCGTCGATCCCGTGGAAGCTGGCGTTAGAGGTCGGCCTCCTGCGCGGTCGAAGCCTTGCGTAATGAGGGCAGGGTCGGCCTGCCACTCATCTTCTCCAATGTGGAGGGCGGTCGCCGGCGAACTTGTTACGTGCGACCTCGGAGTTCGGACTCCCTTCGCTGCGGGCTTCGGATCCGGCAGCGGCAAACCGCGACGAGCGCGGTAGGTTGTTCTCTCAGCCGTTGCGATACGGCGAATCGTTGAGAGTTCGGTCTTCTCTGGTCCGGGCAACCTTTGCATCGTCTCCGCCACTGCGGCCCGGGTCGCAGTGGACAACCAGCGCACGAAGTAGTGCGCGAGGGCTTGTTCTGAGAACACGGCCGTGACGGCCGTGTTCGCACGGTGCATCGGAACGCGGCGGATTCCAGCATTCCAGCGGTCCGCGAACGTGTTCTCGGTTTCGTGAGGGAGCTTTCGCGCCGACGCGACAGCATCAAACGCTTCCCCTAACACGTCGTCGGTTAGGCAGCGTTTGATAAATTGGTTGACGAGACCAGGCCAGCTCGTGTCGTCGTGGAGCTGGCCGGCGCGGAGGCCGCGCATGGTGTAACTCGTATACAGGCGCTCTGCGCCCCGCTCGAGGAAGTGAGCGAAGACACGGCTTGCCACACCCTTGGTCAGGTGTTGGCGGGGCATTGAAGGTTGTCCGGATATCCTTCAGGAACGGGAGCAACTGAATCGCATCAGTACCGCCGAAGCTCTTCATCGTGGGGCGGAGCCCACGGCAGCGTTGGACGTACTTGGCGATCCGTCCCGCGTCACCTGAGGTAACGAGCCTCGAGGTATTGTCCAACCTATACATCCGGTAGTTCGCAACGGCGCTGAAATCCTGTATCATGGTGTGGACGGGCTCGACCCCAGGTCCGGCGGGACCCCACGTTCCGAACGGAGTGACGGGCAATGTTCGGACGTCGACGGGGCCGGGATGCGCGGTAAGATCCGCCGGCTGGTAGCCGCCCCAGCGAGGATTGAAGGGGAGAATCGGTTCCCCTGATCCGCGGGCGACTCCTCCACGGCCCTGGTTGAGTTTGGTCGGTACCCGTCGTAACTGCCGCATGCTTCCGGAGGCATACGGCAGGGCTTGAGTCTCGGACGCGAAGTTGGCGTCCGCAGTCGGCTTGATGTACTCCGCCCTCCGGCTAGTGACGGCACCAGCCGGGGGCCATTCTTGCGATCCGGACGCGCCCAGAAGAACAGTGGCACCGGGCCCACTCGAGGGGGCTCTGAGCGGCCTCTCGGCCGAGGTCTGTGCCATCTCACGGGCACGGCGCCGCGTTGAGTTAAGTTCCGTCGCCATGTGCGCGAACTCTCCCATCTGTTCGGCAGATGGGAAGGGTTGCGGGTCTCGTCGAGCCCCGGAGTTTGCACTCGCGGGTCGACCCGCAACCTCTACGGCGGGGAATCAATGCGCTCGTCTTCGACCAGCACCAAACGGGCATGTAGCTGGTCGACGAGCGCGCGCAGGTTCTCCAAGGACTGAGTTATGCGCTGGAATCTTCCTTCGCGGAGGGAGCGCAACTCTTCCATACAGCGGGCGTAGACGCTGTCGGAAACGTCGATACCGACAGATGTCCGGAAATCCTCGATGTACTCGGCGATGCGATCGTACATCGCGCGAGAGCGTCCTTCGGAGAAGTCGGGCGACGGTTCGCGGTTCCGACGACCTGCGTCGCCGTCGCCCACTTGGAGGCGTAGCGCGGCCTCTCGCACATCCGCGGTCTCGAATCGGATCGAGGTCGGGTACTCAGCGCTCATCTCAACGCGTACGGACGCGGAGGTAAGGGACAACTTTCTCGGCGTGATCTTGAAGGTCTTCTAGGTCGGGAGACCAGTGTCGCATAAACACCCCACACACGGCGGAGGGGTGTTTGCGATGTTCGGCGGAAAGACCCCGGATCGGCGTACAGAGAGTCTTGAACTAACCAACGCCACTGGAAGCGGACCGGTAGCGGGTGGTAGAGCGTGGTCGATGGGGACGCGCGCGTGGGCGAGCGGATTGACGCCTCGACGCCCCGGAGCAGTACCGGTTGACGATCCGGTACTGACGGGCGGAGGAGGATCGCAGCTCGCCGTGGTGTCGCGCGCGTCCCCTACCCGCTCGGTGGTAACTACTCGCGGAACAGCGGTGTGAGTAGAGTAAGCTGGGTGGTCGACCGTCGGTGGAGGGTTGCCTAGCTTGGTCCCTCTCCCGCCGGCGGTCGCTCCCTATATTTATTGTACAAGTTAATTAACCGTCTACAGTACAGTACGGACTGTACTGCAGTCGGCTTACTGTAGACAGTGCGGGTCGGCCCGCACTGTAACGCTGTCAGCCGTCGGGGCTGACAGCACACGTGTGCTACACGTGGGGTACACGTGTTGGTGCGCGCGCGCTGTAAGGTATGCGCGCGCACGCTGTAAGGTCCGTACCTTCCAGCTTTAGATCTAATTCTAAATCTAATATATAGTACAGTAGTCGGCGGTTATGCTACACCATCATATCCTCTGATCAACGCTTACGGAAAAGAGGAGGAAATTTTTAAAAGAAAAGTGTCACTTGCTTATGTATCTGAGATATCTGCAGATGCAAACGATGTAATAAGCCATGTTATATACAAAGTGAAGAAAAATAATGAGGGCTCTCTGAAGATGAAAGCACGAATAGCACGACATGGGAACAAGGATATTGACAAGAACAAGTTAAAGAACAACTGAACAGCTTGTCGTTCTGTCGGTATCTGTATCTTTCTTTCCCTGGCATCAGTATTTAAGTGGTGTCTGGCAAAAGTCGGCTTCACAAGTGATTTATGACAAACACGCAAAGCCGAGAGAGATGTTTACGTTGTCCCTTCAGAGAACCTGCTGATAAGGAATATTATTGGTCACTCATGACGGCTGATTATGGTCTAGTTAATGCCAATGCGAAATGGAAAGCTCATATTGATTCCTTTTAACTTCATGTGGTTTCAATCAGCTGATATATGTTCCGCAACTTTTCTATATCAAAGGTTCAAGTGGCTCCCTAGTGATCCTACCTGTTAAGATTGTGGATGATATACTGTTTGCTGGCTCGAAGAAAGATGTTTCTGAAGTTATACATATGGTTGAAACGAATTACAAGCTCAGGACTGTGGTGTACGGTCCGGGAACATTTCTGTTTGATGGATTGCAGATCACTCAAGAAACTGACTATTCGATCACTGTACAAGCAGACAAAAAGCTGAGCAAGTTGGATGTATACACTGCTGATCGTTAAAGAAGAAAGCAGATTGAGATATTACTCAATGCTGTTGAAATGCATTATTTTTGATCCGTTCACAATTCTATCGGATGGCTCGGCATAGCCGCATGTCCATTCTGTGCATTCTACGCAAGTACATTACAATAAAAACTCCCCTCTGCATCTGTTCATCATCTTAGATCACAGATTAACAACATCAGGTTGCTCAAAACACTTGGGAGCACTGTCACATTCAAGATGTTCGTGGAGCCGCACGTTGATGCTACTGTACAACGGTTGGAAAAAGAACGGTGCGTATGATAGTAAGACAGGTGGACACGTGGAGTCAATTACAGTAGCAGATGGGACCGCTGTAAGGCCAGTCGGGCCGGAGGGGGCACGCTCCACTGCGGACAGAAAGTGGCGGTGCCCAACGGGCATGACACTCAACCGGGCGCAATTCTGCCTAGAAGTACCTGGAAATAGGGAGGAATGCAGGGATTGCGACAGACGGGTTGTGTTGGAATGAAAATGTGGCTTGGCAAAGTCCCTCAGCCATGCTGGACGTGGAGGGCGAGAAAGTTGGGGCGAAGAGGGACGAATGAAGGGGCGCAGCTATCTATGCAGATAGTGTTTAAGTACTTATCTTTCTCTAGCGAAGAAGAAGAAAAAACCCGGATACGCCTAGTTTCTGTATTGCTTAATTAAAGCGATACGGAAGCCTCAAAGGCTCCCATTCCTCTCAATCTCTTTGTTTACTTTTTCTTCCCGGTTCTCTACCCTCTACCGATCCCCCTTCACCGCGCAACGAGAGGCGACGTGGGTTCTGCTCCGCCAGGTTCATTAGCATCAGTCTAACTACATTCCGGAATTGTCAGCTGACACTCGTGGACTGTGAAAAGGCTGGAGCACCATGTCGAACCCGGAGGCGCCTCAAGGCGCTACAGAAGACTCGATTGACGCGACACCGCCAACGCCAACGATCGAGGATACAGCACACCATGTGTCCGCTCCTCCGACTGTCAACTTGACGCATATTCCTGCGGCCGTCGTAGAGGAAATGATGCAGAACGTCACATGGAGGCCTGATGACACTAGTCCGAAACAAGCCTACGTGTTTCAGTGGATGTGCTCAGTGATGCAGAAGGGATATGTTGGGGGCGCGCTCCAAGAGGCATACACCGACCTGCTTCCTCCAGAGACTCTGTTCTCTAGAGAGGTTATACACGGCTCGTTTGCACCGCAGATGTACAAGGACTTGCGAGATCTCATCCACGATAGACAGGGCGGAATTGAAAAACGCAGAGGGCTGCAGATAAAGCCTGCCCTCAGCGAGTACTATAGCGACCCGCAGTCCACCCAGGATGCAACCGACCTCGCTCGTGAGGCTGTGGAGCAAGAGATCCCGACATTGTCGTCACG
Source organism: Chondrus crispus (assembly GCF_000350225.1). Lineage (NCBI taxonomy): Eukaryota > Rhodophyta > Florideophyceae > Gigartinales > Gigartinaceae > Chondrus > Chondrus crispus. Next base: position 631,401 of record NW_005178734.1, on the reverse strand, counting down.
CCGTATCGAGTATGCAAGAAGTTCTTCGCGATCAAGCGACGACGGCAGGGGAGGAGTAGAGCAATATTCTACTGCATACTTGCAGCCAACACAGGCTACCGCACCAGCCAGAATGTATCTACAGAGACGCACTCAGGAATTGGACCGTCCAGCGCCAGTTGACACCACGAACGCAGACGCCGGATTTCAAGAGGGGCCGTTTAGGGTCATACCTCCAGGTGCCCCAACAGGTACCCATGAGACGTACACTGCTCTCCATCGTCGAAATGCCAACAGGCAACAGCACCAATCCGCCCAGCACGCCACGACGTCAACCAGTGTATCCCCACATGCCGTTTCCGTCCTTAGCAGGCTTGGGACGAGGTTCAAGGATCGCAGTGACAAATTCGGGGGGGATGATGGGGAAAATTGGGAGGACATATTCAGCTCTTATATGAACTGTGTCACCCAGTGGGGCGTGCCGGAACACGCGGCATTGAGGAACGTGGAGAATATTCTGGCTGGCCAAGCCCGGACTTACTACAAACGGAAGGTGCAGGCGAATCCAAGGTTCTTCAAAAACCTGGAAGAAGTGAACGTCTTTATGCTCAGTATTTTTCATGGCGAAGAAGCACAGGAAGCTACACTAGAACACTTAAATGCATTGTCCTTGTACGATCTAGCGCAGGAAAAAGGATCCCTCGCGGAAGGTCTCAAAGCTGTACGAGCAGAGATCGTGAAACATGGGAACCTTGTGCCAATTGAGCGCCAGACTGACCAAGACCAAAGGCGTTGGCTGAAGCAGGCAGTGCGCTCGTTTAAGTGGACGAGGGCAACCACAGCTCGCGCCCACGAGTTGGATTTTGCCAAGTTGTACAGTACCTTAAAGTGCCAGGCAATTGAGGAAGATAAGGGGCGTGAGATGCGTGCAGAGCGACGAGATAGCCGAGCTAGAGTAGGCGACAAGAGCCTAGGCAGGCGTGTTCTCTTTGGAGACGTGTACGGGCGAGCGAATCCCAACCCGCGACACCATCCGTACACACCTCGCGAGAAAAAGCCGTTTAACGGCAATTGCTTTGGCTGCGGAAAGCAGGGATACCGCCGCTTCGAGTGCCCGACATGTTCTGGCAAGCCAGGATATGACGGGGAGGGTCGCAAAGCCATGAAAGCTATCCACGAGACCCGCACCGTAGCAGAGACCAACGCGGTAATGGACGAGCTGTGCATACAGTACGGTGAGAATTGGATGCGGTCTTTGATGGGTCAGGATACCCAAGGGGCTGCAGACGAGGGCAGGGAAAGGGCCATCAGCTTCGCAAGTGCTGAGAATAGCGAAGAAAGCAAATCGTCAAGCAGCGATGAGGGTAATGACTCAGAAGATGGATACGCGGCCCAATTTGGTATCCAGTACTTGAATGTGGAAGAAGGCAGCCATCCAGCTTCCGAACAGGGAAAAGGAGTGGACATCACCTATTGCGCGGGATCGGCACAAGCCAATCAGAAATCTCCAAGTCATTCAATGGCAGAAAATATCATCCCATCCAAGGTAGAGATTCTGCCCATAAATGCATCTACACCAGTGACCGCCGACCAATTCGAAGGTGTATGCCTGGATACCGGTGCATCAACCTCGGTCAGCGGAAGGAGACAGGCCGAGGCCTATGCGGCCTTCATAGGATGTAAGATCCTACCCAAGGCGACGAGGAGAGTCTTCAGGTTTGGAGCTCATGTTGAGCCTAGCATTGGGACTATCGTGGTGCGTATACCTACCCCAGGGGATGCTTTCATCGAGATCAGGGTGGACATAGTAGCAGCCAATATTCCGCTCTTGATTGGACTGGACGCTCTGGACAAGTTCAGCCTGTACATAAACAACGTACGGAATCTCCTGGTCCATGACAAGTTGCAATGGGCAATCCCTTTGACGCGACATGGAGGGCACATGTACTACCGCTGGACGAAGGAAGTGCTCTTCACAATGCCCGAGCTTCTGAAAATGCACCATGGGTTCTTCCATCCCTCTACTGATAAGATGTTCAATCTCATCAAACGTGCCAAATTAGAGGATGCCACGCCGCAGGTGAGACAGATGCTGGAAGATATATCCAAAAGGTGCAATACCTGTCAGTTTAGTGCCCCAAAGCCCAGAAGATTTACCGCGTCTATCTCTGATGGGATAGTATTTAACCGTACAGTAATACTAGACCTGATGTGGATACACAGCAAGCCGGTTCTTCATGTGATCGACAAGGATACGCACTACTCCGCGGCCAGGTTTTTGGAAGGGGAAAGCATCGAGCAAGTATGGCAGACATTCTTGTTATGTTGGGTGTCAACATACGTCGGCTACCCTGATATCCTTAAGGCCGATGCAGGATCGGTCTTCACGAGTAGAAAGTGGAATAAGATGACCTCGGAAGTCGGAGTAGCTGTGGAGATTGCCGGGGTGGAAAGCAGCAACTCAATGGGCGTTGGTGAAAGATATCACGACCCATTGAGGAGGATCTACAACAAGGTTCTAGCCAACTACCCCGGACATAGTAAGGAGGTGATTCTAGCTTTGGCAAACAAGGGCATGAACGATACGTTAGGGCCAGAGGGTCTCGTACCAAGCTTGTTGTTATTCGGTGTCGTACCCAGAGTCTCAGCGGCTACGGGAAGTCTATCAAGCCAAGAGGAAAGGTTGTTGATGATGCAGACTGCCCGTAATGAGATGGAGGCAATCACAGCACGCCTCCGCATGAAAACAGTCCTCAGGAAGCGAGCGTCCAAGGCAGCGCATATGACACTCACAGAAGGAGATCCTGTGCTAGTGTGGAGGAAGGGAGTCAAGGGACGTTCTAGCTCATGGACTGGACCCTACTCTGTCCTCAAGATCGAAGGAAAGTTGATTACTGTGCTCGACGAGCGACATAAGCCGCGGGAGTTTAGTGCATCCAGTATTAAGCCCTATACTGTAGATGACATTGAAGCGAGCAAGCAGGAGGAGGGAGAACGTGACAACACGGGCATGGACAATGCACCGGAGTCCGAATCGGAAACAGAGGAAAGCGAGCAGTCGTGGTCGGAGCCTGATGATGTAGAACGAGATCCAGACTACGAAGAGCACATGCACGAATGGCATGACAGAGAAGACGACTTGCTCTACAGTGGATATGGTTCGGGTTCGGAGCAATACACACATCTCACCGAGGTTTTACCTATAGGGGATCCGAGGGGAAAGGAGGAGCGATTTCATGATGCACGAGATAAAGAGATAAAGGGACTGGAAGACATGCAGACCTGGGAAAGAGTAGATGGATCAAGTTTACCTGAGGGCGCCAACGTAATGGGCTCACGATTCGCTTTGTCACTCAAGCATGCAGGAACAGAACAGGAATTCGCTAAGGCTCGGTTGGTTGTTCAAGGGCATACAGACAAAGAGAAATTCAACGTTGTGCATGATTCGACCACGCTTCATCAACGTTCAACAAGGCTGATCGTCTGCATCGCTGGTATGTTCGGTTTTGATGTCTGGTCCCATGACATCACCCAGGCTTATTTGCAGTCTGATAGTCCTCTGCAGAGAAATGTTTTCCTCCGCCCGCCTCCAGAGTTAAAATTTCCCAAGGGACAGTTGCTGCGGCTTGTGAAACCGCTCTATGGACTCGCCGATTCCGGCGATTATTGGGGATCCACAAATTCGCGTCATCATGTTCGCGACTTGGGGATGGTGCCAACGACGGGAGATCTGAGCTTGTATTTTCGGCGCAGTAAGGGCGAGCTTTGTGGGCTGTCTGGAATTGTAGTCGACGATACTCTCCAGTGTGGAACACAGGCTTTCTTCGAGCACACGGGAAAGACAGTCAAGATGTTCAGAAGCAAGGCACGCACGCGAGAAGGGATAGTTTTTGCCGGGATACATGTGGATAGGAACGTACAGGGGGGCTTTGTACTGAGCCAATGCGATTACGCGCAGACGTTAGCAAAGATGGACAAGGGGGCAACGTACCAGGAATTGAGGTCAGCAAGGGCCAAGCTGGCCTGGCTGACAAATTCTAGGCCTGATGTTCTCTGTGCCGTTGCAAAGTTGGCCCAGGTGAAGGATAGCACCTTCGACGACACTGCAGTGAAGGGTGTGAATAAGGTCGTGGCTCATGTGCAAAAATGCCCCAAATTGGGCATCGTAATGCCAAGTGTGGACCTTGACTCAGCCTCGATCATGGTGTTCACGGACGCCGCGCTTGGGAACAATGAAGATCTGTCATCCCAAATTGGGTTCGTAATCGCGGTAACGGACAATGCAGGAAGGGCGAACATTGTCGAGTACGCGAGTCGCAAGTGTCGCCGGGTTACGCATTCCTCTCTTGGCGGTGAAATTATGGCATTCACGGCAGGGTTTGAAGCTGGGTTTGCGCTGAAATACGACATGAAGAAGATTACTCGCCGCAATTTGCCGCTGTATATGCTCACCGACTCCAGAGGACTGTTTGATATGATCACGAGGAACTCCTACAGTGCTGAAAGGAGGCTCATGATTGACATGGCCGCGATACGGCAAGCGTATCGCCGGAGGGACATTGATGGCGTTGCCCACGTCGCGGGATCCGACAACCCGGCAGATGCCATGACAAAGATTGTGCAGAGCAAGGCCCTGGTTGACATGATGGCTGGGAAGATGACGGTGCATCCAACTCAGTGGGTTGTGCGCAGTAGAATGTAATAGTGCTATGCCTGCCATAGCGTGTGTACCAGCGGTCGGATTCAATACTCGGATGATAGAGTGAAGATGCATTGCGATGGTGAAATGATGAACTTCGCCTGTGTTTTGGCGTGCCCGGTTTTCGGACATGAAAAAAATGGCTGTGTTCGTGGAGCCGCACGTTGATGCTACTGTACAACGGTTGGAAAAAGAACGGTGCGTATGATAGTAAGACAGGTGGACACGTGGAGTCAATTACAGTAGCAGATGGGACCGCTGTAAGGCCAGTCGGGCCGGAGGGGGCACGCTCCACTGCGGACAGAAAGTGGCGGTGCCCAACGGGCATGACACTCAACCGGGCGCAATTCTGCCTAGAAGTACCTGGAAATAGGGAGGAATGCAGGGATTGCGACAGACGGGTTGTGTTGGAATGAAAATGTGGCTTGGCAAAGTCCCTCAGCCATGCTGGACGTGGAGGGCGAGAAAGTTGGGGCGAAGAGGGACGAATGAAGGGGCGCAGCTATCTATGCAGATAGTGTTTAAGTACTTATCTTTCTCTAGCGAAGAAGAAGAAAAAACCCGGATACGCCTAGTTTCTGTATTGCTTAATTAAAGCGATACGGAAGCCTCAAAGGCTCCCATTCCTCTCAATCTCTTTGTTTACTTTTTCTTCCCGGTTCTCTACCCTCTACCGATCCCCCTTCACCGCGCAACGAGAGGCGACGTGGGTTCTGCTCCGCCAGGTTCATTAGCATCAGTCTAACTACACAAGAGACCGAAAGATGAAAAACGGTACAGACTTCCTGTTTTGATATTTTCGGACGCGAGTCGTTCAGCTGATCCTGGCCAGCTTGAATTTGTTGCCGGACATCTGGTTGGTGATTTTAGGATGGGCTCGATCTTTCACACCCTGTCATGGTCTTCTCACAAATCCAAATGACCAGTTAAATCTATCGGAGCAGCTGAGATACTCGCTGCTAGTGAAGCAATTGATTAAGCCAAGGTTCTAGTTTAGGCTTATCAAGTTCTTTTCGGGATACATATTGATCTCTTACTTGCTGTGGACTCCAAAGATTTATTTAACACTCTCTCGGCATGCCGAAACTCCGTTGATAGGTCCATTCGAGCTGATGTCAGTGTGATCAGATATGAGTTGGAAACATTCAAAGTGAATCGAATTTTTTGGATCCCTGGGAAAGTCAATCTTGCAATCCTCAAACCAAGGCGAACAGCCCTCTCGGTCAAGCTCTGCAACTTACTCTCTTCTCTGGAGAAATTGCTATATCTCTCGAAGACTCAAGGTTCCGAGATACTGTTCAGTTTACGGGTTGACAAAAAAAAGAGAGAAAGAGAGAGGAGTATTGAAGATTCATATCCGAATCCACTCTGTGTAGATTATCATAGTCGCATGCTTAGCTGACATGAAATTCCGTTGTTGACACGTAATTGCGAAAGTTTACTTAAGCTAACGTAGATAGAACACCCCCTAGAGAGGAGACACATTTTTCTCCGGTTCATGAACGCAAGATTGTTAAAAGACTTCAGTTCTCGTCGACGTTACCACTGCTAATTTGCTACCCCCTTTCCCTAACTCACCATTGCCGTAGCGTGGTGTGAATGTAATGCTGTCATACTATAGTGTTATTGCATCAACCTCAAGCTACCAGGACTGTTTTGTCTATTTCCACACAACTTCTCTGGGGTCGGTGTTAACAACAATCCATCGATGTATATCCACGTTTCTAAAGATCAAGAAACGTACATGCTCAGCCTAGGTGTAGGGCGGGGCCAGGGCCGGTCCCGCCCCTGTCATCGCCAGTGCGAGTTATGGGTGCTATTTCATCAGAAATGTTACGATACGCTGAAATAAAAACTACAAAAAACGTGACTTGCGACAAGGACAACCCTTCCGTTTCGTAATTTTGAAGAGAAGTTAAGCTGGATATGACTTGTGCTATCCCGTCTACTCCGCCGAATTTGCCACATTGCGCCAACTTCTACTCTAAGACAACACATCAGAGACCGATTAAACAATGAAAATGAACGAAGACTGGAGCACTTCTCGTTTACTGTACGATTGGAAGGGCGTCAAAGAGTAGGCTAACCGTTAATGCGGAGAAAAACAACTCGCCAGAGCGAAGCGGTAGTCTTCTCAATGCACATCCCAGTTCCATCACAACATACACAACTCGCATTACTGTTGTTAGTAGCAGCAGCAGGCACCTGACGTGCCTCCGGTGCTGCAGGTATAGACACGGCAGCTGCTTAATCTGCGACCGCACTCGGCGAGGGCGCTATCAACGTTGGTGCGGCAGACACACGGGCAGGTTGCAGCTTCGGTCTGGACAAACATGACAGCGAAGAGAGCGAAGAGAGCGAAGATAGACATGAAGCTGCGAGACATTTTGGAGTTTGTTGAAAATTCGAGAGAGTGTCTTTGCTTTGTTTGTTGCTGAAGGTTGTTGAAGGTTGTGGGTTTGTGCGGTCGAAATCTGTCGCACACCGACCTATGCTTAAGTACTGATGAGAGTTCACAGGTGCAATAACTACAAATGCAGGAGTGTGCATATGGCGTACCTACACGCGCTTGCTCACAGCCCCCCTAATCAAAAACAGGACTCCCCACGCCTTTGCAAAGAGCACGCAGGGTTACAGCCATGTCCTTACCGACTACCAACAGCGCATGATGTCAGGAATAAGAATAATCGAGAGATTCCAGTTTGTTGAAGCTGCGGTTTTCGATCCGCTGGGCGTTCTTTCCAATTGAAAAGTGTCCTCCTCCTCTTCCACGGTACATGCATGCGAGTTGGGGTTGTCTGAATAGAGCACTCATCATGCGATTTCCCCCTACATCTTATGGCCATGCTATCAATGCAGCGATGCCCTCAGGCGAGGTTCATTCGGTCCCACAAAAACAGCTAGAATCGCAAGCAGTCTAATGGAGATAGTCTCCAACCGAGCTCGACCAAGCCCTTGTTGATGGTGAACCGCACTCTATATTTTCTCCCTACATTGCCACAGGCAGACACGGCGCTGCTTGATATATGTAATCTGCAAATAGCAAATGTCCGACGACCTTTCACAAGTTATTTTTGGTGGTATGCAAGAAGAGAAAAGGCATAGTCGTCTTCTTCTCTCTTCTTGCACAATTAAAGAATAATCTCCAACAGCTGTGAGGAGACTTGTATATGCATTTGCCACGAGAAAAGGTTCGGCAGCGTTCACATACATTGTCGACTCCAGCACTACTGTATACAGTTTGTACACGTGTGCTAATAACGAGGTAACTGCGGACTCTTTCAAGCGGTACTGCTGAACATGACACGTATATATTGCTCATACTGAACATAGTACAGTACACTGAACTAGTGTGTAGGTGATACAGAACTGTACCGTCTACCGTCGCGAGAGTATTGTTGTATGCTGTGGCGCAGGTGACGCGAGCCGGTAACATACAGCTAGACTGGATCGGGAGGTATCAAGAGGCGGGAGGCTCCTACGCGGTGCTGCAATGTCACTCTAACACGGTGTGGAATGTTTGCATTCCAGACTGGTGTCGGAACTCTCTTGACACATGCTTTGGATGGATTCGTCTCTGGGTGTTGATCTTGCTTGGAATTTAAGCACATTCTCGCTGGTCGCTCGGACATTTTAAACACCAAAGCTGCTTACGATTAATGCGACCGAGTGGCGATCTGGGCCCATGCGCAACATCATACTGCCCTGCGCAACTGCACAGCGCAAGAGTGCAAACTATCCCTTCAGCATCCGCACATGCGCACAAGCTCCCAACGTAAACGGGTAGATCCCTGATTGTGCGTACAGTACTGGGTGCCAGAGCCAGGGCCAAGGTGACTTGTTACCTCCTTTTGGATAGCAGTTCGGCAGCAATCGGGTGAAAGAAACCTAGCGAGATTTTTTTTTTTTTGCCACACCATTCGGCAATAATGACCTGTTAGATGATTTCAACACAGTGCGGCTGCGCGATGTTAATTGAAAAAGTGTGAGTATCAATCGGTTTGTCAGGATGCAACGACACTCTTCTCTTGTTGTGAGAGAAATGAGCGAGCATCTTCACCACCATCCACCACCATCCACCACCATTGGTGTTGATTCCACTATCAGTTTACATTGTGCGCGATTCGAATATCTCACATGGAGCACGAAGTAGCTGCATTAAGAGCCAGAGGCACGCTGAACTGCACTCAAGCCTTTCGATACACTTGCAACTCAGGAATGCAGCAGATAGAGTGATGGGTACTAGGGGGACTGGCTGCATTGCTGCATGCGTTCCACGGTGCTCATGGAGCTTCGTTTGCGTATGCGAATCCCTGCTACCCTTCGAGTGGTACCGCGATGCAGAAGACAATGCGCCTGTGTCTGTACCGAGGACACTAGTGTCACCATCAACTCATGATCCGGAGTTCAGGCTGTCGTTTTTATATCGGTACGCCTGGTACCACTCCAGGGACTTGCTGTCGCTACGGACAACGATCGTTTATACTAAATTTTCATACTGTAGTATCGCTCCGTGCGGGGGAGGAGCTGTGGCGCCTGCCGGTGCTGAGGCGCCTGCCGGTGAAGATCGAACCTGGTGAGCACATAGAGAAAAGGTCAAGGGCAAGGGGCTTTCATAGATAGAGTTAGTTGGGTCTTACCGTATTTCAACTTGGACCGTTATTTCATTTGGAGGATCCCTAAATCCTTCCATTTACATTACATTACTGCTGAGGCTCGCAGAGCCAGGAAAGGAAAGTAGAGGTGGCTAATGCTGGCGACGGGAGTGGGGCGGGGGAGAGGATATTTCCCCCGAGAGTGCAGTGATGGCTGCCATCTGCGATACCGTACATGAGTCTGGATGTGTAAATCAAACAGCTCTGATGCTCCTTGCCCAGTTCGACGATTCTCTATTTCAGCACCTTTTTCCATTATGCCTTGCTGATATCGTCGCGCTGAGTGTTCACGCGAGGAGAACGCTCGCCAATTTTCCGGACAAGAGCAAGAAATTTCTTCCACCACAATGAACGAACCCTGTGCTTTCTCCCCGGAGGATCCTCAGTCTTGCAAGGACTTTCATCTTGGGAAGAGGTCCCCTGATTTCCTTTAGTTTTATCATGCGCAACTCCTACAACTTCATCCAAATCTTTCTCGCTGACGTTCTCGCTTACCCGGGAAGACAATTTCACCAGATTATTTTGAGCATTCCCTGACAAGCCAGCATGCGCAGTTCTCGTCGGTAGCGTTTCATGAAACGGCAATCGGCTCCCGTTCGGCGAAGGCTTCGAATTAATTGATGCAATAGCGTTGTTAATAATTTCAAATTTCTTCAGGAAGTTACCTTTCCTTTCACTCCGGGATGGGGTGGGGGTACAGGCCTCAGTGTGCACGTGAAACTCGGCATAGTCCTGCGCAACGGAAGTCATGGTAAGTTACGGTGGAGTTGTGAAGAACAAGAAAGGTTCCAGGTTCTCTTGTGGCTGATGAGGATAAGTTTGAGTAATATAGGCGGGTAACGGAAGAGACAAAATTTCCGTTAGGTACGCTTAAGAATGAAAGAAACTCCACGAGAACTTTCCCGCTCAAATACCGTAGACGAAAACGGTTGCACAGACAAATTCGCCTGTTCTTGGATAAAACTAACGAAGCCTCTGATTCATGACATAAGAAGAACCTGCCCTTCGTATTTAGAAATGCTTCACAAGCAACATGTTTCATGGACGAAGGGGGACATAGAAGTTAATTCGCAGGAGCGATTTTGGAAACAAATGTCGACTAAACTGTCATGAAGAAGCAACCAGCCAAACCACTCCCACCATGAAACGAAGAACAGAATGAATACATTATTAGCTTTGAAGACGGTTTCTGAGCTTAACAACAAAATCAGGTAAAGTCTAAATGAGGTCTGACACAATAATATATTCTAATCAAGGGGATTACCACACTGGATTTTCGTCTGTCCAGGCGTATACTGTACCCTTGTACAGTACATTAGCGGGCGCGTATTTTCCAAGAAAGGAGTCATAAAAATATTGATTCTGGACAATAGGACACAAAGTTGAGAAATTGCGTGGATTGTTCTCTGTTTCTTCAGAGCTGGTGATTTGGTTCGGCATCGTGAGGGTACCAGTTTTTTTTCCAAGAGCTCTCTGCATATACAGGGATATAATGGAATGTTAAATAGTAAAACTCAGAAGAGAACGTTCTTTCATGTGGAAAATTCAGATGAATTCTCCCGGCTGCCAAATTCACATTCCGCTGCACCAGCAAAGTAAGATTTTGGAAACAGATGTCTGCAGAGTAAACGTAATCCAGAGTTACTATTTCCTGACAGGGTGTTTGCCTTCCCATACAAACGAGAGGCTTTCCAGCTCCATGCAAAAACTGGTACACCAAATCACCAGCTCTGGTAGACGATCCAGTACCGACGGGCGGAGGCGGATCCGGGTTCGCTCGCGTGCTGGCGCGTCCTTGCCCGCGCGGTCCCTTGCCTAGAACGGACTAGAGTAGGCTGGTCGTTCTAGTAGAGTAAGCGGCAGACCTGACCTAGACGGAGAGTCGTGGACAAGCTCGTGCTTGTCCTTTTCCTCCGTCGTCGGTCGCTCGCGTATTTAATGTACAAAGTATTCTATCATAACACTACAGTACCGACGTACTGTAGGGGGATACTGTAGTGCGGGTCAGCCTGCACTGTAGCGCTGTCAGGCATCGGGCTGACAATACACGTGCGTGTCGCGCACACGTGTGGGTCCGTACTGTAGAGCTCCGGCTCTACAGTGCGGGATCCAATCTAGATCTAAATATAGTTTGCCGTTATACCACACGGCCTTCCCGTGAAACGTGACCGTCCGCGGGCACGTGTGCTTAAAGAGAGCCTCGTGTGTCTCTGTCCGTCATCCACCCTTCGCGATATTTTCAATTATACCCTCCTGTCTTCACGCCTGATTTCGTCTGCCCCTGTCGCAGCGTGTCCGAACCCCTACTCGTCGTGCTCTTCCGTGCTTCCGTGCGCTTCCGCCTTCCAGCTCCCTTGTCTGCCCTAGCGCGGGCTTCCGTGCCGTATCGCCCGCTCTGCCCTTCTCTCCGTGGCATGTGTTGCTCACTCCAACCATCATCTCCCACGTGCTCTCGCGACTGACACCGTTTTCACATGTCGCCTCCGTCACCATCCACCCCGCCGGCGCTTGCTCATGCGGCGCCTGTCGAAGAAGCCGATGGTGTGCGGCCTGTGCCGCATCTGCCTCCGCGTCTCGGTGACGCGGGTGGCGTGTCGCCCGCCACAACCTCGCCTTTCCAGAGGACCCGGCCGTCGAGGGAGACCACGCTGTCCGACGACTTGGGGGCGTCCCTGGTCGCACGGCTAGCTACCGTGCCGATGGCGGCGGTCGTGCTCCGTGCCTCTCTGCTGGTCCCGTCGCCGCTGCAGGGCTCGTTGAACCCGCTGCGAGTGACGCTGTTCAAGCTGTGGCCCCCTTGGTCCTCGGTCCCGCCACGGGGGCGGACGAGTCGGGCCCCACGAGTACCAAGCGTTGGTTCGGCGTTCCTCTTCTGCGGTCCACCCCGCTGCCGCTCAGCGACCTTCAGCATCCGTGGGCTCGCCACGCTCGAGTGGGTGTGACAGTGGGGGAGGTCCTGGCGAGCCCGTATCTTCGCCCTGACTTGTTGCGCATACGCAAGATCAGCGAGGCCGGCCTCACGGACCAGTCCGCAGTGGCGCTTGCCCGTCTCCTTGCCGAAGGAGACGGCGTAGCTTACCAGATTCCCGACACTATACGCGGGGATCGAACCTTTGCCTTCGGACTGGAGGAGGTACTGTACGTGGACCGGATGGCGACTTACTTGTCCGGGCTCGCCCCGGACCGTCCGCGCCGCTTTGTCCTGGCAGAGATCCCGGGGCTCTACGTGTATCCGCGCCCGTACGCGTACACGAAGCCCCGGGTCGCGCTGCAGAAATCGGCCGCCACCCTGATGCGACTCCACGGAATCGCCGTGGCTCATCAGGACTGGGCGGCCTGCAGGGGATCGTCTGAAGAGGACGGTCGCGTCTTCGCGTCCTCCACTTTTGAGCAGGGGCTTTCCCCGGGTGACTTCCCCGCGCTCCCGAGGACGGTTCACGAGACGTTCCCTTCGCTCGGGATACACCCCCTGCTTCCGTTCGTACTGAAGCATTTCGGATATGCCGCCGTGGACCCGAGCTATCCCGCTCGCTCTCTCCTGCTCGATAGCTGTGAGAAAGAGTGGGCATGGTCGATCGGTAGCGCTTTTATGGCCGAAGTCGGCGGGCACCATCGGGTGTTTGTTCAGCCCAACGAGACGGTGTCTTATCTGTCCCTGCCTCGCCTCGCGTCCAACTTTCCCCCTGTCCCGGACCATCCGCTCGAGCGAGATCCGGCGGCCGCACCCTGGACGCTCCAAGGTGTCGTATCTCTGATGATGCGAGCGTCCGAGGTGAGTGAGCGTCACTACCGCTACTGGCCGGACTTTGCGACGGGCATACGAAGCCCTTTCCTCGTGTACGACGCAAGAATGGACGCCTTCGCGTCTCGTGCGGCAGTGTCCCCGGCATCAGCCGGGGCGAGGGGGAGGCGTGGCGGCGTCGGTTCCGGGCCGAGGCGGAACCGCGGTAAGCTTTATCGAGATCTAGGTGCTGTCGCACCGATCCCTCTCATGACGGGTGCAAACCCGTTTCATTCCAGTCCCCCTCGTGGGGCGGACGAGGGAACAGTGCCGCCCGTCGCGTCGGGAACAGTCCTCCCCGTGCCGCCTCTGAACGACTTCGCGGTCGCTGCTCCTTCGGGAGTGGCAGTTCGAGACCTCTCCCTGACGAAGGAGGACGTCATATCTGTACCCGAACTCGCGCGTGCATTGGGGCACGCCAAAGACCGGAATTGGGTCGTTGTAGATCTCCTCTCGACCCTGGTGAGCTGGTTCTTAACGCTAGGTAGCGAGGCTCGCCGTCTCGGCAGTGAGCTGGACGCGGCGTCCGTTTCGGTGCAGCGTTTGCAACGCGAACTTGCGTCGGCGCGGGATGCTTCTCATCGTCAAACCAGCGCGTACGAACGCGCCGTCGCGGACCGCGATCGGTACCGTCAAGAGAGAGACGGCTTACGGGCTGCTCAGGCCTGTACTGCGCACGAGGCTGTCCGCCAGCCACGCAGATGGCCCGATCCGTATGCCGTTCCGGGGGCCGGTCCCCTCGTGCCGTATGGTTCGACGGCAGCTGTGGTCCCCGCTCGCGGAGGCGCCTCGTATCAGAGGGTCTCCATGCCCACTGTCGAGGAGCTCGCGGAGGGCCCGCCGCTGAACGCCGACGTTCCGCGTCACCCCGGGTATTGTCCCCCGGGGTCGTTCAACCATGGCTGTACAGACCGTAGCCACGATATCGGCCGTTGAGGCGGTCCGGGTCATCACCAGGGACGTCGTGTGCCATTCGTAAAGATGTTTGCCTTTGTTGCCTTCGTCCCCGTCCGCTCGGTGCGGCGGGTACTGTCCTACTCCTCCTTCAATTTTTTTCTTTCCTCGTACCGACTCGCGGCCTCCCAGCACAACATGCCACCCAGAGCTGGTGGTGCTCGCTGCCCGCGCGTGGCTGCGTGCGCGACGACTAAGCGTTCCACAGCCATGGTGTAGTCCGGGTCAGGGATCACGGAAGACCACCACTGCTTCGCCCTTGCGGGCATGACGTCAAGAGAAGGGAGCGTTAGCGCGGGGCGGTCGGTACTCCCCCTCGCTGCCCTGACGTATGTGTGCCAGCCCCTCGCCGTCGTTAACGAGAGCGCTACACGTCCTGCCCCGAAGTATCTGGTTTTCTTGGAGGCGGGAGCGAAGTAAGAGCGCTCGTGGGTCGTGGGCAGCGCGGTTGTCTGTCATTCCGGTCGTCCCGTGAAGTATCCGGCGCGCCCGCGGCCCCACTGTGATCAGTGGGTCTGTGATCAGTGGTCACTGATCACAGACCGGCGAGGGGTGTCGTACGACATCGTCCTTGCTGTAAAATTTGACAAAATTTTAGATTCCAAATTTCTTTTTGCAAATGAAGTCCGCGTGGCAGCGCCTGGGCCTCGCAAGCTCGGCCCGCGGCGCTCCCCGAGGACTTTTTCCGGCGCACTTCCTGACGGGAATGTCCTTGTGCGTAGATGTAGACTTCGCGATCCGCGCGCGTCTCCCACCTGTAGAGGTGTTGTGACGACGTAATACTCGCTCGTCGGGGTTCGTCCCCGTATTCAATCGGCACCGAGGTGGTGAATACATCCTTGTCTTTCCTCTGTGCCATCTCCCCTGGCTCTCGTGCCTCCTAGGGGCTTCGGGCGAGATCGCTCCTCCTTGAAGATCTGTCTGTTCGCGTCTGTGCAGCGAGCCGTGTGCCCCTTATCGGTATGAGGGAGTCGCCTTCCTTACGGCTCAGAGGGCCGTTTCCCTTTTCGTTCTCCTCGTCGGTTCGAGGGTCGACTTGCGTACGGCCGCACGTACTGCCCTCTCTTCTCTGCCTCTTGCCGGCGGCGGTGGCGATCCCTGTCCTGTATTTCGGGTGCCGATACGTCTCGACGTCTTCGTGGGCTCTCGTAAGAGCTGGGATCTCCTCGGGACACTTCTGCTTTCGTATGCTACCCCCTGTCTCTAACCGCGGGCGAGTCGATATTAATCGATATTAATCGTGACAGAGCGCGAGCGCTTGTGGTTGCGTGCCGGCGTCGTCGCGCCCTCTGGCACTGGCTCTGTCCGTCAATACGTCTTGACGTCGGGCGTCTTCCGATCGCGTGACCCTCCGATGAGAGCAGCTGTCCTTCCCCGCCTCTCTTTCCGGTCTGCTCGTGCAGCCTGACGTTTTAATCCGCGAAGGAGCGGTTGAGGGCCCCCTCCTCAAGCATGAAAGTCCGCGTTCACGTTTGAGTTGAGTTCCATGCCGGTGCGTCTCCGGAGGTGTTGGGCGTAACGAGACACCAACTCCTCCGGGACGTGAGTCCGCGCAGTCCAGGTGGGCGTGTCGTAATCCGCCCACTTGATGAGGAACTCGATAGTTCCGTCTTCCATATCTCGGTGCTTCAGTAGTCGCCCGACAGCGTACTGTGTTCCCTCTCTGACCTTGTCAGCAAAGTCAGCTGGGGTTGTTGTGCTCCCCCGTGACGCGTCCGTCGGCGGTGGCGCGTACACGCAGCGATCTGCAGAGACCCGCTCAGTGACCCCATCACGATCGATTGTGATAGTTCGGCAGTCGTTCGCGAGGACACGGTAGGGTCCAACCGCCGGGGACGCGAGCTTGTTCGATGTCCTCCTCCCATCGGTGGGGTTGAGGTATACGTACTCTCCGGGACGGAGTCGCAAATTGATCCGGCGTATGCGCTTATCGAAGTTGCGCTTGTAGCGAGCCTGCGTCCGACGCAGGCTCCCGTAAGCCTTCTGGATTGTCGATTCCAAGGTCTTGAGGAACTCGGCGCGTTCGTTCCCT
The DNA here is from genome assembly GCF_000350225.1 of Chondrus crispus. Classification (NCBI taxonomy): domain Eukaryota; phylum Rhodophyta; class Florideophyceae; order Gigartinales; family Gigartinaceae; genus Chondrus; species Chondrus crispus. The sequence continues at coordinate 615,301 of NW_005178734.1, read as the reverse complement.
CTGTCGGCAGGCGGCGCGTCACCGTCAGCTCGCCGAAGCGAGAACTCCGGTGGTGGCCTGCTGAGCACGAGCTCGAACGGCGTTGTGCCAGTTGTGCGGTGTACGTGGGAGTTATACGCATACGTAAGCGGCCCCACGTACACGTCCCAGTCATCTTGATGCTCGCCTACGTAGTTGTGTAGCATCGCAGCGATCGTTCAGTTGTATCGCTCGACTTGCCCGTTCGTCTGGGGATGGTACGCCGATGTGTACATATTAGTAATCCCCAGAACACGGCACGTGCTGTGGAAGAACTTGGCGTTAAACTGCGGTCCGTTATCCGACAGCAACGTGCGCGGGACGCCGTACTTAAACACCCACGATTCGCAGAACGCAACTGCGACGGTGTATGCGGTTATCGTGCGTAGCGCAACGACTTGCGTTAGCTTACTGAAGCGGTCCGTAATCACGAGCAGGAACCGTTTTCCTGTCTTCGTCTTGGGGAGCGGCCCCAAGATGTCGATCGCCAGGCTCTCGAGGGGCCTCGTAGCTGGAAACAATCTCAATCGGTTGAGATGTTTCCTCAGCTTGACCCGGTTCATCGCACAGGTTCGACACCCTCGCACCGTGGCTGCGACGTCTGCAGCCAGGTGGGGCCAGTAGTACTGGCGTCGATGTGCGTAGTACATACGGTTCTGGCCCGGGTGCCCTGCGATGGCCGGGTTGTGGCACAGGCGAAGGAGTCTGGCGCGGAGCGTCCGAGGCACCACCACCTGAACGATATCAGGGTCGAAGGGGTGTCTCTGTTTGAGCACCCCTTGGTGGTCCTCGAAGAACGCGGAGTCCCGGGACTCTGACTGTCGTGCCAAAACGGTTTGGCAGAAGTCATCCACGCGTTGCTCCTCGGCTATCTCCTCTATCGAAAGAGGGGCCGGAAGGTCGTCCTGCGGTGGGGCGACCGGGGAGTCGAGCGCGCCAGCCTCGGGGTCTTCGGCGCGCTGGATGTCGGCGGCGTCGAACTCGTCGTTCTCCTCCCAAAACGAAGTGGGTCCTTGGAGAGCGGGGGCTTCGTCGTCGCCTCGCAGTTCGTCGCGCGTCCGTACGCGCGACCTTGTTCGGGCTTCGGCTTGCTTCCGTGTCGTTACGAAGACATGTACGGCCTGATGATCACAGCTCGTGGTACAAGCGTGGTCCGCGAGCTCGTTCGATACGTCTCGAACTGTCGTTCCCTCGTCGAAAGTGGGGATGTCGTCATCCACCTCGACGGTGGGGCGAGGGTCATCGGCGACCTTTGGCGACACGAGTCGTGACAGGGCATCGGGAACCTGATGCACGCGTCCGGGGCGGTACTGAATGGTGAAATCGTATTCAGCCAGACGTAGCCGCCACCGGGTGAGTCTTCCGGAACTCTCGGTGAGGGACATGAGCCATCGGAGGGCGTCATGGTCCGTCCGTACGGTGAACTTCGTGCCTTCTACGTACGGCCGTAATGTGCGGACGGCCCACACTACGGGGAAGCACTCGCGTTCGGTAGCGCTGTAGTTGCGCTCACTATCGGACAGTGAGTACGACTAATACCCCACGGGGCGCCAGTCGTTCGGCTCTTCGTGCTCCTGAAGTAAGGTGCAGCCGAGTTGGTAGGCACTTGCGTCGGTGTCTATCATGTACGGACGACCATGCCGGGGCAATGCGAGTATCGGCGGAGCGATCATGCACTTCTTAAGGTTCTCGAACGCCTGAAGTTGCAGCTCCGTGGGGTTATTGAAATTGGGATCCGAATCCTTGCGCGTCATGTCGGTCAGAGGACGCGCAATCTTAGCGAACCCCTTAACGAATCGGCGGTATACGTTACACGCCCCGAGGAACGAGCGCACTTGCGTCAACGTCCTCGGGAACGTGAACATCTTGAAAGCGTCGGCCGCCGTATCGGCCACGCTCAACTTGCCTGGGGAGATGACGTGCCCCAGGTAGTGCACCTTCGGTCGGAAGAAGCTGCACTTCTTGAGCTTAAGGGAGATACCGGAACTCCGCAGTAAGCTCAAGACGGTATCGAGATGCCTGGCGTGTTCTCCGTGCGTACGGGAGAACACGATCACGTCGTCGAGATAGACGAGGCATATTTGCCAGCGGACTCCGGAGAGTATTATGTCGAGCGCACGTTGGAAGGTGGCCGGTGCCCCTTTGAGTCCAAACGGCATGCGCAAGTGGCAAAACGTGCCCATGTGCGTCGTAAACGTGGTCTTATCCCGGTCTTCCGGAGCGACCGGGATCTGCCAATAACCGGAATTGCAGTCCAACGTGGTGAAGACGGTTGCATCTCCTAACGAGTCGATGCAGTCGTCCATCCGTGGCAGCGGATACGAATCCGCTGCGGTCTTCGCGTTGAAATGCCGGTAGTCCACGCAGAACCGAAGAGAGCCGTCTTTCTTCGGTACGAGCACCACGGGAGACGCCCACTCGGTGCTCGCGGGTTCGATAACCCCTGCGTTCAACATCTTGTTGACCTCCTTCGCAACCATTTCGCGCATGGCCGGGCCCTTCCGATAGGGCATAGAACGAATCGGTTTCGTTCCCGGTTCAAGGGGAATGCGGTGCTCCGTGGCTTGGATCGTTCAAAGCGCACCGCTCCACAGACTCGAGTGCTTACGGAGCATCTCGAGTACGTGGCCACGGAGCTTGTCATCGTCGATATATGACAGGTCGATCTCTTTTTCCCAATCCATCGGTGGATTTTCGGGATCCTTTCGCTGGTGGAGTACGGTACCCCTCGCCGTCCGTTGGCATGAAGGTGACCGTTCGTCCCGGCCGACCCCCCTGCCCCCGGCAGTGGTCTTATTGTCGGAGTTGGATCGGCCAACTCCTACCCCACCGACTTGATCGGTCAAGTCGGTCAGGTGTAGCGCGTGCGCGATCCCCTCGGCAACCTTACGTTCGGGGGTGAGGATCGCGAGGGGGTTGCGCTTCGCGTATCCCACGACGGTGTGCTTCGGAAGCCTCCTTTCTCGTCGTGAGAAATTGGCGACGATGACGTCGAAGGTCTGATTCGGTAGGACCTCCGCGACGACATTCGTCAGTCTCACTCCATGTCGGTGTTGGAGTGAGGGCTTGGGTTCGAGGAACACGAGGCCCCTCCCCGCGGTTGTCACACGCGCGCGGGCTTGTGACATCGCGGGGATGGTAACCCAGCGGGCGATTCGGATCGCTTGCGGGGCTTCCTCGCGTACGTCTGGCCGACCCGTGTGTCGCCCGTGTCGCCTGGTGGGGGGGAGTCGACTCCCCCTTTCCGTCGACGATGGCGACGGAACCGCCTTGGCGTAGCTCCATTCGTTGAGCTTCGATGTCGATACATTGCACGTGGGTATCGATGAAGGCAGTGCCGAGGAGGACCGGCACGGCGAGCTGGTCCGCGACTACGAACGGAATTTGGAACACCGTGTTCCTCAACCGCACGGCCAGGCGGACGACGGCCGAAAGCTTGAGGGGGTTGCTATTCGCGCCTGCCAGTCGTGGCAGAGGTGCGTCGTGCACGACGTAACGCGTCCAATCGGGGGGAAGGTCGGCCTTCCTCACCAGATTATATCCCGAGCACGTATCAACGGCGATCGTGCGGGGTTTAAACGCATTTCCCTCTGTGGCTATCGAGCCGAGGACGTCGTAAATCTTCGACGTCATAAGGCAAATGACGCCGTCGACAACCTTCGGGGCGGCCTTATCGGTGAGGTCGTTCCGCCGGGGCCTTCGATTCCGGTGCTGGCCCCGCTTGCGTTTCCTTCTCCCCCTTTCTTCGGGCGTCCGCGGATCAGTGACGCCCCCCGGATTATTCGAGTCCGTACGACACGGACCCTTCTCTGGCGACCTTGGGCTCGCGGGAGTCAGGGTGTCGACCGAATCTTTTCGGTCGTCGTTGCCCCCGTCCGCATTGTGACGCCTCACTGGGACGTCGGCCGTCCCAGTGTCTTGTCCTCCTAACGTCGGGCCTTCGGAGGCCTCGACGTGCGCTCCCTCCTGTATCGGCATTACAGAAGCTCCCGTGCTCGCCTCCGGTAGCGGGGGGTGTATTATCTGACAATACCCCCCATGTCCTTGACGAGCACGCCGGGTCGGGTCTAGTTTGTGGGGAAAAGACGGCTCACGCGACCGCGTGTACGTAACCGTCTTTACCCTTTTTTCGAACTACCCGTGCTATCGGAGCTAACCTCCTGGCTATCGACGGCCAGGTCTTCTTCGGATAGCCGGCCGCGTGGGTCGGGACGATTCCTCCACTGCGGCTCAGCGGCCCTGGCGAAGTATTCCGGTACTTCCGGGCCTTGACCTGCGGCGTCCGGTCGTCGCAGGATATGGGGGACAAAGCGAGTCGGCTCTCCTTCGTGACCCTCCGTGGGTAGAGGGTACGGATTCTCTACCCAGTCTTGCAGGTACATTATCGCATTTTGTACCTGCTGGGGTAACCGAGAACGGTCTTGGTCCCCTCTCTCTCCTTGGCGCGGGTACCTTTTGTCCGCCTGGCGATAGGCGGGTCGATCCCGACGATCGACTTCGTTACGACGGTACCCGCCTCCACAGGGGGCGAAGCGTGCGCCCCCACCCGATCGGTTCGGGAAACTTTGACGCGGGGGACGGCCCTCGCCCGCCGCTTGCCGGAGGAGATTGCGCGCACCGGGGCGCGTCTCCATCTGGTAGCAGTAGTTTCTGTACGCCGTGAACATTCGTTGTTCCGGCGACAGGAACGGGCACGCCTACATGGCGTGCCCGTACGTACGGCATAGCCAGCACACGTACGGGCTGCCGTCCGTTGAGGCGAAGGTCGCCGCGTGCCGCGCTTCCTCATCGGTGAGGAGGGGCACGCGAGGCGCTTCGCCTCCTGCATCTCGGTTCGATATGTCGAGCTCTGCGACCCGGAGGTCCGTACCCCTTGCCACTCTTGGAGTGGCCGCGAACGCGGTCGCGTAAATCGATGTCGTTCCGGTGGACATCGGTGAGGGGGGTCGACCCCCTACTGGCCCTGCTCCTTGCGTAATGAGGACAGGGTCGGCCTGCCATTCATCCTCCCCGACATGGAGGGTAGAGGCGGGTGAACTTGTTGCGGCGGACTTCGTAGTCCTGCCAGCCCTCCCTGCCGGTTTCGAATGCGGCAGAGGTAAACCGCGCCGAGCGCGGTACGTTGTACCTTCCGCCGCGGCGATACGGCGGATGGTCGGAAGATCGGTCTTCTGACTGCCTGGCAGCCTTTGCACAGTTTCGGATACTGCGGCACGGGTTGCCGGTGCAAGTCCCCGCACGAAGTAGTGCGCGAGGGACTGTTCGGAGAAGACTGCCGTGCATCGGAACGCGGCAGTCTCGAGTCGGTCAGCAAACGTGCTTTCCGTCTCATGCGATTGCTGTCGCGCCGTAGCGACAGTGTCGTACGCTTCACCCAACACGTCGTCCGTGAGGTAGCGTTTCAAGAATTGATTCACAAGCCCCGGCCAGCTCACGTCGTCGTGGAGCTGGCCGGCGCGGAGGCCACGCATCGTATAACTCGTATACAGGCGCTCCGCGTCGCGCTCGAGGAAGTGCGCGAGGACTCGTACCGCACCACCTTCGGTCAGGTGTTGCGAGTTGAAGGTGATTCGGATATCCTTCAAGAAGTGCAGCAGCTGGATCGTGTCGGTACCGTCGAAGCTGCGCATCGTGGGACGGATCCCACGACAGCGTTGGACGTACTTCACGATCCGTCCGGCGTTACCCGAGGTAACGAGCCTCGATGTGTTATCCAAGCGGTACATACGATAGTCAGCAACGGCGCTGAACTCTTGGATCATCGTATGTACCGGCTCAAGCCCGGGTTCAGCGGGACCCAGCGTGCCGAAGGAGGTAACCGGTAGCGTACGGACGTCTACCGGACCTGGATGCTCGGCGTAACTCGCCGGCGGGTAGCCGCCCCAGCGGGGATCGATGGAGAACATCGGTTCTCCGGATCCGCGGGCGGCTCCTCCACGGTCCTTTTCGTCCGCGTACGATACGCGGTCCACTTGCCGCCTACTTCCGGCGATAGGCGGCAAGGCTTGGGTCTCAGACGCGAAGTTCGCGTCTATCGGAGGACGGCTTCCTTCTGCAGTCCGACTGGTAGCGGCACCAGTCGGACGCCAACCTTCAGGGGCGGCGGCGCTCGGAGGTACGGTACCACCAGGCCCTCTCGACGGGGCACCGGGTAGCCCTTCGGCCATGGTACGTTCCATGTCACGAGCACGCCGACGAGTGGCGTTGAGCTCATCGGAGAGGTGTGCGAACGCACCCAATTGATCTGCGGACGGAGAGGTTCGGTCCTCGGGTCGTCTCACCGAGGTTGGCCTCTCAGGGCGACCTTGCCCGGACGGTCTGGGCGAGGCGAGACGGGAGTCTTCGACGAGCACTATCAGCGACTGTAACTCGTCGATCAGTGCTCGGAGATTCTCTAAGGACTGCGTCACTCTATCGAACCTCCCTTCACGCAGGGAGCGAAGTTCGGCCATACATGGAGTGTATACATGGTCCGATACATCGATCCGAAGGGAAGTACGAACCTCCTCGATGTATTCGACTATGCGTTCTAACATCGCCGCCGCTCTTTCCTCGGAGGATCCGAGCGACGGTTCGCCGTCACGAGGACCTGCGTCGCCGTCGCCCGACGGGGCGGATGGGGACTGCACAGCGGCCGGACTCAGATCCGCCGCTTCTGAGCGGATCGAGGGCTCGAGCTCCTGGCTCATCTCGACGCGATCGGTTCGCAAAGGGAAGCAGAAGTCTTCTCGGAGATCGGAATCCAGGGTCTTCTAGGTCGGGAGACCACTGTAGCATAAACACCCCCGCGGAGAGGGGATGTATGCGTCCAGTCCTATAGACCTCGGATCGCCGAGAACAGGATGAAGCACCACTCACACACGGGACCGGGCGCGGGCCCTGGTAGCAGTGTGGTAGAGCACGGTCGGGTCGGATGCGCGCACGTGGGAGCGGATCTACGCCTCGACGCCCCGGTATAGTACTGGTAGACGATCCAGTACCGACGGGCGGAGGCGGATCCGGGCTCGCTCGCGTGCTGGCGCGTCCTTGCCCGCGCGGTCCCTTGCCTAGAACGGACTAGAGTAGGCCGGTCGTTCTAGTAGAGTAAGCGGCAGACCTGACCTAGACGGAGAGTCGTGGACAAGCTCGTGCTTGTCCTTTTCCTCCGTCGTCGGTCGCTTGCGTATTTAATGTACAAAGTATTCTATCACAACACTACAGTACCGACGTACTGTAGGGGGATACTGTAGTGCGGGTCAGCCTGCACTGTAGCGCTGTCAGGCATCGGGCTGACAATACACGTGCGTGTCGCGCACACGTGTGGGTCCGTACTGTAGAGCTCCGGCTCTACTGTGCGGGATCCAATCTAGATCTAAATATAGTTTGCCGTTATACCACATTCTACATATAGTTGACACGCAAACTAGGTTTCAAAGTGTCGCTCTGCCGAAGAGTCTCAGTGCTCAAAACATCTGGAACGCCTTTATCGAAGCTTGGGTTACAGTTTACGTCGGTTACCCGAATCTCATACGTGCAGATCAAGGCTCGGTCTTTACGTCTAAATTCTGGCATGACGTGACCGCACTGTATGTTATTGAGCTGCAACTTTCGGGTGTCCAAAGTCATAACTCTTTAGGCATAGGTGAACGGTACCATGCTCCATTGCGTCGCACATTCCGCAAAATACGAGCACAGTACCCAAGACTCGATCCAGAAGTCACCCTGCGATTAGCTGTGAAAGCCGGAAATGACACCCTGGGCCCACGTGGGCTTGTCCCTACAAAGCTAGTATTTGGAATAGACCCAGCCTTCGCCGCCGTTAACGCAAAGCTTCCTCATCAACGCGATCGTATGGCCGCTCTTGATCTTGCGCGTCGGGAGATGGCAACAATTGCGGCAGGGCTACACATTCAGCAAGCCCTCCGGTCCAAACTGCCCCCTGTGACGCGCTATAACATCAACGCCGGCGACGATGTGTTAGTGTACAGAGAGGAAGAAAAGGCTTGGATAGGTCCCTATCAGGTGAGGAATATCATGGGGAAAGAGGTGTTTGTGGATTGGAACGGAAAGGAGAAGCACTACAACCTATCACAAGTCATTCCAGCACCCTCTGCACAGGGCGATCGTGAATTACAGCGCCTACTATCCGGGATGGAACAGTTTCGATCCAACCCTACACCTGGCGTCATGCTTACTGAGATTCTTCATCCCGCTGATCCTCGAGGACGCTCCGGTATCTTCGAGGAAGCTAAGGCCAAGGAACTCGCTGGCCTTGCCGGACGCCGCGTCTACAAGATCGTCAGTAAGGAAGAGATACCTGCGGATGCTAACATACTCGGGGGGCGTTTTGTGCTCGCTATCAAGAACGCCAACACGAATAAGCAACTTTTCAAGGCCCGCTTCGTGGTCCAAGGGCACACCGATACAGAGAAACATCTCCTCGTGCATAACAGCACCAACCTTCGTCAAAGCTCGATTCGTCTACTCATTGCCATTGCTGCGGTGTTTGGATTCAGATTGTTGTCGCAAGACGTGTCGCAAGCTTACCTACAGAGTGCCGACAAGCTCATGAGAGACGTCTACGTTAATCCATCTAAAGAATTTATTCTCGAACCGGGACATTTGTTACAGTTGCTCAAGCCTCTTTCCGGCCTATCGGACTCCGGGGATTATTGGCACGTCACATTTTCTAAACACTTTTGTGAAGAACTCATGATGACACTGACAACTGGCGATCTATCCCTTTTTTTCAAGGTCGTGCATGGGAAACTGAGGGGATTAACTGGAGCTTATGTCGACGACACTATTGGTGGGGGTGATTTGGAGTTCGAGTGCGAGTCGATGATCACTGTGCAACGCTTTCAATCCAAACCGAGGGATTATGACCAGTTTCAGTTCGCTGGTATCCAAATCGAGAAGCTAGAAGGTGATGACAGCGGATATCTCATGCACCAAGAGCGATTTGCGAGAAAGGTTACGCTGCTTGATTCCGCCTGCACCTTCCCGCAATTTCGCTCAAAGAGACAGGAGTTGGCCTGGCTTATTCACACAAGACCTGATCTCGCGGCTGCAGTAAATCGGGCTGCACAGGTTACTGAGTCTCATTTTACAAAGAAAAATGTCAAAGCTGTGAACGACATTGTTGCGCGAGCACAGAAGAATGCGAAACGCGGAATTCGACAACATCGTCTCGACCAAGACACCCTTTCCCTGCGCGTGTTCACTGATTCATCTTTTTCCAATACGCCCAGACTTCGATCGCAGCTCGGGTTCGTGGTACTTCTCTGTGATGCGTCCCGCCAGTGTAATATACTACATTTCGCATCATACAAAAGCAAGAGGATTAGTCGTTCAGTCATGGGAGCGGAGGTGTTAGCCTTCGCTGATGGGTTTGATTACGCTTACCTGTTGCGACACGATCTCACACGCATCCTGAATACCAACCTTCCCCTCGCTATGCTGACCAATTCTGACAGCCTATTCAAAACCATTATCAAATCAACCACCACGACCGAGAAGCAGCTGATGATAGATTTGAAGGCCGCCAGGGAGGCGTACCACAAGCAGGAAATAAGCGACGTCGGCTGGATTCGATCCGAGCACAATCCGGCTGGTGGGCTCACCAAGTCCGCACCGTGCCCTGTCCTGGAACAGCTGTTGGATACTGGGCACATCGACGTTCCTGTGCAAAAATGGGTCGTACGCGCTCCTCTCAAGCCGCAAAAAGTTCAGAGGTGACTACCACTTTCGCCTTTAGAATCCCCCGAGTGTGGAGATACGGGGGGCCACGCCCCGGGTGTGCTGTCATTAGAACAGCAATACAGAAGACCATGATAGATGATCATATCCTTGATCCAGTTGATCCAATCTGCCCAGATAATTTCACGGAAGACGAAAGGTTGTAGCTTTAATTAATTGTAGGGTATTGCAAAGTGCAATTCGAAGACAGACATTGTCAGCGGATGTACAGCGAATTAATAAGCTGTCTCTTCTTCTTAAGGTGCGAGTGCGAGCGACCATGTCGCGAAAGAGATCGAGGTCAGATCGAAATCAATAAACAAGGTTGTGCACCAACTTCTGACGACTCCCTCCAAGGCGGGTAGTCGTACCGTCGTTCTCTCAGAGGACTCAAGTTCTTGCGAACAGTCCACGCTCTTGCGCGCCTGGTTCCCGAGTCAACGTTTTCACCCTATAACGGAGTTTTTCGACACGCAGCTTCATGTCTATCTTCGCTCTCTTCGCTCTCTTCGCTCTCTTCGCTGTCATGTTTGTCCAGACCGAAGCTGCAACCTGCCCGTGTGTCTGCCACACCAACGTTGATAGCGCCCTCGCCGAGTGCGGTCGCAGATTAAGCAGCTGCCGTGTGTATACCTGCAGCACTGGAGGCACGTCAGGTGCCTGCTGCTGCTACTAACAACAGTAATGCGAGTTGTGTATGTTGTGATGGAACTGGGATGTGCATTGAGAAGACTACCGCTTCGCTCTGGCGAGTTGTTTTTCTCCGCATTAACGGTTAGCCTACTCTTTGACGCCCTTCCAATCGTACAGTAAACGAGAAGTGCTCCAGTCTTTGTTTATTTTCATTATTTAATCGGTCTCTGATGTGTTGTCTTAGAGTAGAAGTTGGCGCAATGTGGCAAATTTGGCGGAGTAGACGGGATGGCACAAGTCATATCCAGCTTAACTTCTCTTCACATTTACGAAACAGAAGGGTTGTCCTTGTCGCAAGTCACGTTTTTTGTAGTTTTTATTCCAGCGTATCGTAACATTTCTGATGATATAGCACCCATAACTCGCACTGGCGATGACAGGGGCGGGACTTGCACCGGCGCCGCCCTACACCAAGGCTGAGCATGTACGTTTCTTGATCTTTAGAAACGTAGATGTACATCGATGGATTGTTGTTAACACGGACCCCAGAGAAATTGTGTGGAAATAGACAAAACAGTCCTGGTAGCTTGAGGTTGATGCAATAACACTATAGTATGACAGCAGTACATACACACCACGCTACGGCGGTACTGTGTTGTATTGTTTTTGGTGGCTCGATCTTGAGAGAGATTATTTGCTTCAGAACTAGTTACCTCTCCAGAAGTGCAGCATGCGGAGATATTCAACCCTAGCTTCACAACTTGCAGAAGAGAGGGCAATGGCAAGACTGTCTGGATATTGTAGCAAGTTGGGAGGGTCAGAAGGGTGAACTCTGTTATACTCAACAAGCTTTTAGTTGAACGTGTTCTCTCTCTTCTCTGGTTTTTCTTATTGTCCTTGATGCCACTTTTGTGTCTACCTCTAAATGTCGATGGCTTATATAGACCTTTTGTCTGTACTCTACAGCATGGCGAACTATTCCTCAGTTTCTCCTCGGACCTTTCCAGACGTCCCAAACGTTATATGTATTGTCGTCATGCATCTCGCGATTTTAGGGAAGCGTGCTTGGCGGTCTAGAGTATTCCAGGGTATTGTATCTAGAGTTCTAAAGATATGCCTTCTCACCTTATCTGCTCAATCCCCGCATTTGACACCATGACATTTGTCACAGGTATTAATTTTTGGGAATATTTTCTAGACTTTTCCAGTCACTGCTGGATTCGGATGACACATCCAACAGATATAAGATTTGAAAGGCACTGACAACAAGATTTATTTAGTAAGTGTGGGAGATGACACGCAACGACCGGAACCGAAGAACTGTACAAGAATTGCGTGAATGCAGTCAATGTGTCCGTGACAAATGTGGAAAATTTTCCCTTCGGAGGTGACGTTTTACTGTACGAAAAATACACCTCATCGATAATTATTATACTATTCTAAACGGGAGCATTAAATAATTTCAGATGTCAAGATAGAATGCATCCTCTCCTACAGGGATGCTGTGATAGTGCAAACCGTGAGATGGAGAGCGGATAAAAGAGGACGGAAACAGTATAAGTACGGGAAGATTCAAGACACACTAGCTGCCAGAACACAAGCAAGAACGAAAACACAACCCAACAGTAAAGAACACGATTCCCTTCTTTCACCCGGTCCTGCCGGTTAACCCTTTACTTTCCCATTATTTTCTATTTTTTGCTAAGGTCTAGACTTAACCCTGAATAATTTTCTTTCTGAAGAAAAAAAACAACCCAACCCATTGGAATTGATCAACGTTTTGGAATCGTTACGAGAGTGGTCTCCCTACCTCTTTTGAATATTAACGCAGTACACTTTATCAAGAAAGAGGTAAAGCTACCTTCCTTTTTAAGTATAACTCTCACCTGAATTAAGCAAGTTCTTTATTTTTTCTCTATCTCAAAAATATAAATCTCCATGTGTAACTAATTTCTAACTTAGTGGTATTAAAGTTACGAACCTTCAAGAAAATTCAACGGAACGCACGCCCTTGCGGAAGACTCAGAAGAGCCCACCCTCGGCGCATGATTCCTACCCCGCACGCCTGTGGTAAGTTGGGCAAGTGACGAGGAGGAATCCATTTTCGTATTGGACCTCGTCGCGGAAACAGCTACCCCAGCGGACCAATCTAGGCTGGAGAACGAAGTTTTTGAAGAATAATTGGAAACTGTGACACACGAAACAGAATGAGGAACCTGATTGATGAGACGGTTATGGAGACCCTTACTATGGAACTAAAATCATATCAGCCACCTTCTCCGGGTCATCGCCATGTTATATCAGTTATTTCACTATGCATTACCCGTCGGCAATCCGGTAATGAGGTTGACACATAAATAACTGAGAAGGCTCGTGAAGACAATCCCGTTGAATCCCTGTCCTCAATGGACATACTAAAGGGCACCACGTCTGTGTTCAGAATTATCCGTGACTTCGTACGTGCAGGAGGTGTGGACTTTAACATGAATCCAGCCACGGACTGCATTGCATGGGAAGTATTGAAACTTTTTATACTCGGACAACGGTAACATCGCTTCTTGCTTATGAAACACTCGTTCAACATAAGACGAGTAGCCGAGCAAGTATACGTATTAATAATGAGAATGAACTGGATAACTCTCTTCGCACAAGAAGTAGTCACCCGGGAAGATGTGATTCAGAGTCACAAATCGCACAAAAAATGGCTTTGCGCTTCAAACAGTAAGACACATTCACCGGAAAGTGGGGGAGGACCTCACGGACACATCAACGACTACATTGATGCCGCTCACATAATCTGCGACCGCACTCGGCGAGGGCGCTATCAACTTTGGTGCAGCAGACACACGGGCAGGTTGCACCTTCGGTCTGGACAAACATGACAGCGAAGAGAGCGAAGAGAGCGAAGATAGACATGAAGCTGCGAGACATTTTGGAGTTTGTTGAATAGTCGAAAGAATGTCTTTGCTTTGTTTGTTGCTGAAGTTTGTTGAAGGCTGTGGGTTTGTGCGGCCGAAATCTGTTGCCCACCGACCTATGCTTAATTACTGATGATAGTTCACAGGTGCAATAACTACAAATGCAGGAGTGTGCATATGGCGTACCTACACGCGCTTGCTAAGAGCCCCCTAACTCAAAAACAGGACTCCCATGCTTTTGCAAAGAGCACGCAGGGTTACAGCCATGTCTTTACCGACCACCAACAGCGGATGATATCAGGAATAAGAATGATCGAGAGATTCCAGTTTGTTGAAGCTGCGGTTTTCGATCCGCTGGGCGTTCTTTCGAATTGAAAAGTGTCCGCCTCCTCTTCCACGGTACATGCATGCGAGTTGGGGTTGTCTGAATAGAGCACTCATCAGACGAATTCCCCGTATATCTTATGGCCATGCTATCAATGCAGCGATGCCCTCAGGCGAGGTTCATTCAGTCCCACAAAAACAGCCAGAATCGCAAGCAGTCTAACAGAGATAGTCTCCAACCGAGCTCGACCAAGCCCTTGTTGATGGTGAACCGCACTGGATATTTTCTCCTCATATTGCTACAGGCAGACACGGCGCTTGTTGAAGGTGGCACCAGTATCAACCTTGATCCGCCACAGGGTTAGTACTGTAGTGCCCCGATGGGCGAATTTGTGGGTTCAAAATCGGACCCAAAATTGGAATTGTTAAAAACGCTCTCGAAATCAAGGTCCCCCAGATTTGAGCGTCCACTCGTGCGAATGCATTTGCGCCCACGCCAGATCCCTACAAAGCTAACATCTCCTATACCCGATAGCAGGTTAGCCCCCTCATGGCCATACGGATGCCATTAGTGCAATACGGCAAAGATAAGGCTAATTACAGATACTGTAGTTACATAGCACCTGTATTATAGCTACGACAGAGCCGTGTACTTAAGCGCACAGACCCGGGCCACGGCAGCGTCTGGTCCACAGATCAACAAAGGCAAATTGCAACGACCACTACCACACTGAAGTTTATCAGGTTATGGCACCCAGGAAGCTGATTGCAAACTAGCTAGCGCCTTGGACGATCTGTCACCGCTACTGTATCTTCTGAAGCCGAATCGCTACGAATTGCGTTCGTGCGTCATCTCTGCAGCCTCTTTAAATTGTGCAAGAACTATCCGTGTGATTGTAGAGCATCGCTCCGATCCTCGTTGAGAAAGGAAGGCACCACGATCATCAGAGACCGCAGAGCAGGAAGCAAGCGTGATGGACTCTGCTAGATATGAAGTCGTCGATACATCAAGATACCGAATCGCCTCACTGACGTCTGAGAACTACTATCTCTGGGCGCACAAGATGGAGTTCATACTACGTGCTGAAGGACTCTGGACCTTCGTATCAGGAAATGGGCGTCCAACATCTGACGCTGCGGATCTCGCGAAGTATGATAGAAGCAAAGACCTGGCGCTTACCACCATCGTTCTAACGATTGATACCTTGATCAGCGCTTCAGTAATCACCCTCTGCGACCCAAGCAAAATATGGGACTCGCTTCAGACCATGTCCTCTACAGTGTTCGAGGCTCGCGTGGATACGTATCTAAGTTAGTACCAGAACGCACACATGGAAGAAGGCGAGAAGGTCCTTCAGTTCTCGAACCGACTGAATGGAATCGAGAACAAACTCGTTGCTATTGGACATTGCCTTACTGAAACTGAGAAGAAGCGAGCACTGCTTCGAGGTCTGACTGCGGGCTTCGCTATCCATGCAGGGGTAGCTAAGGCCACTGGAAAGGGGTATCACGACCCTTTGGCCTATCTCGTGGCCTGCGAAGTTGAACTCGAATTACAATCTCCCTCTGGCGCTGGAAGCATAGAAACAGCACTGAGTATGAGGGAGAGGAATTGTGACTTCTGCAGGAAGGTCGGGCATCTGAGGCAGGACTGCTTCTTTAATCCTGAGAGCCCGAGCTACAGGCCTCAGCTTGCCAAGAGGCGCATTGACAGACGCCGCAACTGTGGCCAACCGTGGGCTCCAATGAACAACCGCAGGAAGAACTGCCATCACAAACCGTCAGGTGATGGTGGCAGTGCATACGTCGACATTTCACTAGCATCTACAAGTGACCATACCAAAACGAATCTTGCCGGCACGCTGCGTGACAAATGGTACATTGACTCGGGGGCCTCCACACACATGTGCAATGACATCTCACTATTCGAGATCCTCGAGAAGCCCACCAAAGGGCATCGTGTATCCGTCGGAACGGAAAAATCGGCAGACGTCGTTGGTACTAGTTCAATTATCTGTACGACCACAGTGCGTGGTACGACAAGTACAGTACGCCTCACTGTCGTTTTGTGTGTCCTAACGCTGGTCTGCAACTTGATATCCGTTAGCCGTATGAGGAAGGCTAAGCTGAAGATTACTTTTGACTCTGATCACAATGGAGGTGGTATGTGTCAAATGACTACAAGGGACGGGAAAGTGGAGTACCTTGACGGGATCGAACAAAGTACTGCTGGACTGTACGAAGCGGTACTAAAACCGAATCTGAAGGCCCTTGACTCTACGTTGGCGGTCTCCCAAATGGAGTGGCTCCAAAGACTGGGCCATGCTAGCGAGTCGACAATGAAAGAGTCTCTTCCTCTTGTACGTGGGATCCACCTACAAGACATAAAATATCTGTCTAACTGTGGACCCTGCAAACTCTCCAAGTCCACAAGATCCCCTCGACCCTTGCGTTCAGGGTCTAGAAAGACTAGAGGGCCTCTTGATCTGGTACACACGGATCTAGTAGGACCCTTTAGAAACGCCTCGCTTGCCGGTTGCCAATACTTAATAACACTGTACGACGACGCTTCTGCGTTCTCAATGGTGCGCTTCTTGATACTAAACGACGAAGCAGGAGATGTTGTAAAGTCTATGATACTTGAACTGGAGAGGATGCAGAATGGTAAATGCGGAACGTCATTCGTAAAGCAGATACGGTCTGACAACGGAACGGGGTTCCTTTCCAAAGACCTGAAGAAATGGTTCTGCGATCGTGGCATTTTAGAAGAGTTCAGTGCACCATATTCACCAGAGTCAAACGGCAAAGCCGAGCGACTAAACAGAACTCTGCTAGATACGTCTCCTACGATGATAGCGGCTGCTGATGCCCTGCCCAACAAAAACCGACTGTGGGCTGAAGCTGTAAACTTCTCGAACCACCTTCGCAACCGTATGTTTACCTCAGATGGTAATTTCAAGGACATGACACCGTACGAATGCATCAACGGAGACAAGCCTGACCTATCAAACATTCGCAAGTTTGGAAGCAAGGCCTATGCCTATGGGGAATGTGAGGCATTTTGCGAAAATTGTTATGAAGCCAGATCCAGTCGTATTGGCTCTTTTGTTGCTATTTCTAGATCCGGATTGGGGGCCGCCAACCCAACGGCTGCTTGTTGCGTTTCGATACCTGCTTCTCTCGAGGTTATGAAAGCAATCAAGCTTCACA
The DNA here is from genome assembly GCF_000350225.1 of Chondrus crispus. Taxonomy (NCBI): domain Eukaryota; phylum Rhodophyta; class Florideophyceae; order Gigartinales; family Gigartinaceae; genus Chondrus; species Chondrus crispus. The sequence goes on along the minus strand of NW_005178734.1, from coordinate 598,481 downwards.
TGTCCCTGGCGTCCGCAGTGGAAACATTTTTTTCTTTCTGTTGCGTTGCTGAGAAAGCCGTGGAAGTTTCAGCTTTATCACCAGTTCCATCGTTATCATACAGCGACATTACATGGGTGATCAACATCCCGACGTCCTCGGTAGTTTCTTTGCTCATCGCACGGATGACTTGAGCTATCACCTTGAAATCGGATGTGAAACCACGCAGCAACGCACGCTTTTTTTCGTCTTTGGCCATAGTCTTTCCAATAGCGGCAAGCTTATTTTCGAGTTGCATTAATCTATTCACATACTGTGAAACATTTTCTCTCAACTTCATCTTCATGGCCTGATATTGAACAAGAAGAGAGTCAACTGCTGCTTCGGATACGGCTTGATGTATTCTCTCCAGCTCGTACCAAACGGTTTTTGGGTCACGGAGGTGTATCACGGCGGCACTGGACGCATCCTCTATTAATAGAAGTACGTCACTCAGAGCCGTGTCTTTACGTCTTTGAAACTTTTTGAGATCTTCGAGCCTTTCTTTAGGCAGTGGGAGCTCTTCCCCCGACACGATACCCCAAAGTCCTTCTCCCCGAAGAACCAGTTCCCTTTTCTTGGACCATATGTACTACTTGTTGGGGTTCAACCGTTCAATTCGATGGCGAGTCGTATCCACGTTGTCCGTAAAATCTGTCATCGTGGTAATAGGAAGTTGCGTATGTCCGAATCGTTTGTGACACACTAAAAACAATCAGAAGTGTAGAGCGTAGCTGAGATACCCATAAACTCTTGAAATAAACCTGTTGTCTTTACTTGTGTACCTTTTTGTAAACGTTTGGGTGCTCCGAGCCCCTTGTACTTAAGTACTCGGCTAGGAGCTGTTTCATGTCCTCACTGACAAGGGAATAAATGCTAACAACTCTCCGGGACTGCTCCCGGGTCTGCGCTAAGAGTGCTCTACAAAATCTTGGTCAGACACTCTATCACCTATCATTCATGATGTCATTGACTCTGTCGTATGTAGAGAAGTGGCACAGCATGGGGCGAATCATTGGAGCTCTCGAACGTCCGTGCCCCGGCCCTTTTTGTACGTCACTGAAAGATCTGGAGGCTCTGCACTCAACAGACATTAAGACATTACTAGAAAGCAATCAGCTTTGGAATGTTGATGCTCAAAAATATTTGGCCACTGTCCTAGAGAAGTGTTCAAGCTGTGCAACTACCCATGAACCCCAAGCTCCCAGGAAAGTTTCCTTAAGCACGCTCAACCGAGGATTTAATGAAGTTGTTTGTATTGATCATTTACATCTGGATGGAAATACAGTTTTTCATATAATGGATTCAGTTTCACGATACTCGATTGGTGATGTTGTCGACACCGCAGCAATGACCGAAGCGATTTCTGTGTTTGAGCTACCTTGGAATTCTCAGTTTTGGGTCCCAAAACCCGTTCTGTTTGATGCAGCGTTCAAAATGAGCAGTTTCTTTCATACTTAAAAAATGTTGGTGTTGAGGATCGACCAATGCCGCCGCTTCAGCACAACAAGAACGTGATTGAATCCAAACAGAGTTATTCGAGATATCTTTTTGCGCTTGAAAGCTGATGCGACTGACACAGCGCCGCCAAATGAACGTCTCTTGGTGCAGCAGGCTTTGAGAATTTCTAATGATCTTTATGGGAATGATATGTGCTCAGCTCATGAGCTAGCAAAAGGATACACTAGACCTGGTCTGTCAGGTTCTTTCCCGGTTCCTGTTCCACATGTAATACTTAAGGCAAATGAAGATTTAGCTGCAAAGAGAAAGCTAACAAGAATTCTAAGATCGAAGTCGATAGTTGGCCATCCCCTTAACGTTGGTGATTTGGTACAAATATTCGTCAAGCATGAAAAACGTGAACGTGTATGATGGTCATCACCGAAGACAATACTTGCTTTTGACAAGAATTCGGGAACCGTTACAGTTCCAGGTAAGAATGGCAGACACATCAGTGCGGCAATTGAAGATGTTCGTCCTGAAATTTCGAAAACACGTTCGAAACTGTCGTCATAGAGGCTATCAACATGATCGACCATCGCTTGATGAACGTATTGATGAATTGTGTGCCTCAGAGTCTGCAGATGGAACTAATACAGATTCCTTCTCAACTGCTAGAAATGTTGAAGCAGAAGACGATGATGACAATCAGAAAAGCCGAACATCGACCCCTGTCGTTGGTAACATGATTGATGTTTACTGGCCTACTGACCATGAGTTCTATACCGAAAAAGTTGCAGCCATCAGCAAAAATGACAACAAGTACCAAGTTGGTTATGTTGATGGAGAAAACGAAATTATTGACTTGGCTGGTGAAACCTCGAAACACAGTTCAGATGAGGTTCTTGATTCGAGCAACATAAACTTTCAAATTGGTTCTGTAAAGAGCACAGTGCAAGAGGATCTCTCCTCTTTTGTAAAAGTCTTCGGGACACAAAGATTGTATGAGATATCAAGCACAAGGGCTACCATCTGTCGCATAAACACTCCACACACGGCGAAGGGGTGTTTGTGATGTTCGGTGGAAGACCCTGGATCGGCGTACAGAGGGTCTTGAACCAACCAACGCCACAGGAAGCGGGCCCGGTTGCGGGTGGTAGAGCGTGGTCGGCGGGGACCCGCGCGTAGGCGAGCGGATCGACCCCTCGGCGCCCCGGAGCAGTACCGGTTGATGATCCGGTACTGACGGGCGCAGGCGGATCGCAGCTCGCGGTGGTGTCGCGTGCGTCCACTACCCGCTCGGTGGTAACTACTCGCGGAACAGCGGTGTGAGTAGAGTAAGCTGGGTGGTCGACCGTCGGTGGAGGGTTGCCTAGCTTGGTTCCTCCCCAGCCGGCGGTCGCTCCCTATATTTATTGTACAAGTTAATTAACCGTCTACAGTACAGTACCGACTGTACTGTAGTCGGCTTACTGTAGACAGTGCGGCCCGGCCCGCACTGTAACGCTGTCAGCCGTCCGGGCTGACAGCACACGTGTGCTACACGTGGGGTACACGTGTTGGTGCGCGCGCGCTGTAAAGTATGCGCGCGCACGCTGTAAGGTCCGTACCTTACAGCGTTAGATCTAATTCTAAATCTAATATATAGTACAGTAGTCCGCGGTTATGCTACACGGCCCCCCCTCAAGCGTGAACGTCAGCGTTCACATGCGCGAGTAGGGGTGTACATGTCCAGAGCTGACGAGCTCCGCTCGTCTTTCGCTTGTCGATTTCTGTTTCCCGTGGGGGAGTCCTCCCACTTCTCTGTCACGGTCGGCTTTGCTCTTTGGCTCCGCATCGCGCTCGTCTCAACTCTCTCAACCGAGCACATGCGTCCGAGCTGTACTGTAGCGCCGCCGTTCGCCCTGCGCAGCATGTCCTTGATAGCACGACGAGGTGGCTGGGCGCAGTCTACGAACGGTCCGCGCCCCTACTGTTGAGCCGTCTGCGGTTCCCCTGGGGCCGCCATGCCTGTTCGGGCATGACGATAGCCGAGATAATTTCTCAACCCGAAGTGCGCCCTGATCTTGCCCGCATCCTCAAGATCAGGGGCGCCGGCCTTATCGATCAGGCCGCGGCGGAGCTCGTCCGCCTCATGGCGGAGGGCGATGGTGCTAGATACCAAATCCCCGGCGAAATACCCTGCGACCGTACGTTCGTGTATAGCGTGGCCGAGGCTGAGTACGTCGATTAGATGGCCTCGGCCCTCTGCCTTCCCAGCGGAAGGGATTCGCAGCCGTTCGTCCTTGCCGAGGTCGCGGGGCTCAGCCCCGCGACGTACAGCCTGTACGTGTGACCCCGACCTTATGCGTTCTCGAAGCTGTTAGTCGCGCTTCAGAAGTCCGCCAGTGCCTTGATGAGGATACACTCTATCGCGGTCGCCCATCGCGACTGGTCGGCATATCGCCGAGCCGACGAAAAAGATGGGCCCGTATTCCGATCGGCATGCTTCGAGCATGGACTGTCCCCCGCCGATTTCCCCGCACTCCCCGCCGTGGTTTGGGACTCCTTCCCTTCGCTGGGAGTCCACTGGCTCCTCCCGTTCGTTCTTAAATACTTCGGGTCCGCTTTCCTAGAGGAGGACCACCCGGCGTATGAGTGTCTCTTGTCTGACTGCGAACGGGAGTGGGCGTGGTCGGTGTGCAACGCCGTCAGCACCGAGATGGGTGTGAACGGCACGGTGTTCCTCCAGCCCACCCCGAAGTTGGATTTCTCGGGGAGAGTGACGCCGGGGCTCCCCAAGGTGTCCTTGAATCCGTCCGACCGGGCGTCTACACACGTCGTGGGGACGTATACCGCCGTCTTGGATCTCCTCCGCCGTGCCAGAGGGGTGGGGGAACATACCCACCTCCCGTTGACTGACCTCTCTACCGGCGAACGGAGTGTCTTTTTACTGTACGACGTCCGCGCGGACGCGTTCGCGTCGCGACCCGTCGTAAGACCACCACCAACCGGATCGTCGGTGTCCCGCAGCGGTGTGGGCACCGCTGCCAGTGCAGCGCGTTGCAAGCGTTACCGGGATCTGGACGCTGAGTCACCGGACGTGTTGGCAGTGGGATCGAATCCATTTCGCATCGCGAGTCCCATCTACACCGAAACGCCTCTTCGGGGCAGCCGAGGACCCTCCGAAATACTGCCTGTCCCGCCGCTCCGTTCCTTGGAGGGCGGAACTGCGCCGGGTGAGTTTGCGGATCGTGTCCTATCGCCGGGTGAGCTCGAGTCGATTCCCAAATTACTGCGCGCTTTGGGGCACTCCCGGGATCGTATCTGGTCTGCAGGAGCGCTGCTGAGCACGATGGCGGGCTGGTACTTAGCCCGGAGCTACGAGGCTCAACGCCTCGGCGCCGAACGGGCCTCACTAGCTTCGCAGTTCCATCGTTCTCAGAGGGAGGTGGAGGCGCTTCGTGCCGCCTCGCTCCGTTACTCCCAATCCGTCGCGCGTCTCAGTGCTGACCGTGACCGCTACCGTGCGGAGCGCGACGAGCTCCGGGTGATTCGTGCAGCGCCAAGTGGGCTGCATCCAATGCCGCAGGAGGTGACGCTCCGAGCCGTCGTCCCGTACCCCGCGATCCATACGCTCACCTGGGGTCCGACCTCCCGCCCACTGGAGGTCCCGTAGGTGGTGGTGAGGGCCACCTCGGCGAGGCTCGCTACTCCGCCATTGCGATGCCGTCCCTTGCGGAGGTAAGGGCAACCCCGCCACGTCACCCCAGTTACTGCCCGACGTCGTCGTACGACCCCGACAACACGGAGATAGGCGAGGAAGCTGGTCGTTGACGCTGCCCGGCTAGTAGAAACAGGTCCCTCTTTCCCTTCGGTACGATAAATGGACCTCCCCTTGATCCTTTGCTTGGTTATTCTTTCCCTACATACCCGTTCCCCTGGGGGCTTGCAACCGTCCGCGCGCTCACCCCCGTCGGCGGGTGGAGGCGGCGATATATCGTTCGTGTGAGACGGCTTCGCGGGAGCCAAACAGCTCGCGAGGGGACGCGTCAAGGTGCCCCACGGTGGACGTAGACCCTGCCGTTCGTCTGATCGCGTCGTACCGCGCGTTTTATTTTCCCCCTTCGCCGACGGCCCCTTACGTCGACGCGTCTCAACCTTTTGCGGTCCATTGCGCCGAGGTGGTATAGACCAATGGTGCGCAGATACCCCTTTGGACACTATCCATGGATAGATAAATGCTATCCCTGGGTCATTTTGGACTCGAGCGGTTTTAGGATATCCGCGATATTACAATTTCGAAAATGGATACGGTTTCCCAAAAAAACCGTTGATTGCATAGCACGTCAAGCGGTTTCCCGGATTATCCGTATTGGCAGATTTTTGAAACACGGATTGTCAGATTATCCGCCCAAACCCCAAAAATTGCACACACAATCCACGAAAACAGTCTAAACCAATAATATACAGGGAGCGGTGCTCGAGTGGAGGCATTACCGACGCCACAGGAAGGGGTCCCTAATCCCCTCATCAGAGAGCATGGAAACGAGCACAAACATTTCTTCGGAGGCTCCCCCTGGCCATGACGCATTATTTGCGAATGCAACTGCATGGCTCGACGGATCTGCTGGCACAAAGAAAGCACCAATCTGGGCCTTTTACGATACGGCGGTGGACATGACTGCAGATTCTGTCGCATTGTGCTGCTCCCTACGCAAAACGAAGATGGCGTATAAAAGGAAGAATGAAAGTTCCTCTATTATCAATCACGGTAATGTAAACCACAAATCCCTGTATGCGGCATATGTCGCTAATCTGCATGGAAACAATGCGATCCGTCCGAAGAAGAAGAAGAAGATAAGTGATCTTCGAATTCATTTCAAGACTACTCCTTATGCAGTAACAAGTGATATGCAGAAGAATCTGATCCGCAACATGATATTAGTTTGCTGCAAGTCTCTCCGACCGTTTTCAATAGTTGACTGTGTGTGGATGAGGAAGCTTTTGGGTGACATTGATCCTCGTCTTTCTCTCCCTTCCCGTAAAACGTTTACAGAGGTCATGCTCCCGGCCTTGGCCAAGCAGACTAAAGATTCTGTAGTCGCCGGCCTCAGGAGTGCAAGATTTGTTTCCATCTCTTTTGACCTCTGGATGCCCCGCGGCTGCCAAGACATTTTCTCGGTTATCGCCTATTGGATTGATGATTCCTTACAGCGACGTACTTGCTACCTGCGAATGATCAAGATGGATTCGACTTCTGGATCTCAGATAGCCCCGCATCTCACGGATGTTCTCGACGAGTTCAACATCAAAGACAAGATTGTGGCATACGTAACGGATGGTGGAGCTAACTTGAATACATGTTCACGAGAACTGCAAGGGATCGTTTGTTGTGGAGCCCTCGACATATACTGTGTCTATAAGGCTGATTGTTGGGCACACATAATGAGTTCAATCTGCCGTCGAGCTCTATCAGAAGCGCCACTGCAGTAGTTTCGATGTCGTCAATCTGAGACAAGTCCAAAAGAAACTACAGCTCGCTATTACCTGGACTAAAAAGTCTGGCAAAGGAATTCAGATGTGGCATGCAGCCTGTCAAAAGGTAGGTCTTCGCCCTGTTCAGCTCTATACTCCGGTTAAGACACGCTTCGGTTCTGTATTTATTATGTTTAGCCAAATGCTTGCTTATCGTGAAGCAGTACATGCCTGCTATGCCGATCCCAATAATTACAGCAACAGCCACCGAGACCCATCAAACGCAGATTGGGCGGTTGTGAAGGCGGCGACGGAGCACATGGGGCCTATCATAAAGGCATGTGTACAAAACCAAAGATCACGGAAATGGGGTTTGTCCGACGCAATTGCCCTTTGCTTTACACTTCTAGATTCATACAAAGTTAATTACGAAGAGGGTGCTGGAGTTATGTTGCAACAGGAGGAGGAGTCAGTGTTGGAGGGTGAGCTGCACACATGGGCAAAGAGAGTTAGTGAGGATGTTTCGAAGACTTTGAAGAAATACCTCCGCGCCTTTTTCGAGGAGGATCGTATCTCGCAGAATTGTTTATCTCGTGGGCACTTTATGATAGCATTAATGCTCGACCCTCGATTCAAGTGTCTGCAAATTGTTCTCTCGAGCATGAGTGTTGCACATGGAAAAGCGTTGATCGCTACGTACGACGTTACCATTGTAGATTACTTAGTCGCGATCTTTAATGAGGAGACGAAGTCGAGAGGGGGTGAGCTCGACGTTCCTGATGCCGACGGGACTGAAGGTACGGATTCTATCAACCCTTTTTTCAGCGCAAGTGGAGTAGACAAGCCCGATGAAGACGTCAAGAAAATGATGAAGTCTGAACTAATGCGATTTAATACAGACAAATACGATGGGGATAATTCGTTCGGGGATGCCATGGGATGGTTTGGTAGGAAGAGGGACATTTATCCTCATGTATTTATTTTGGCAACCGCGTTTCTTGCTATTCCGGGATCGCAGGTGGACAACGAACGTTCCTTCTCTGTTGCTGCCATTATAGCTAACCAACGGAGATCGCGTATCAAGACGGAAAATCTAGATAATTTCATGCAGATACATGAGAACTACGAGTTACATATGCATACTGAACCATCCTCAACCTTCACACCAACCTCTACTTTACCAGCACTCGCTAATGCAGAGGCAAATATGGAAGGGGAAGTGTCTGAAGTTGAGTCGGATTGATGCCAGAATAAAAGTCTTACACGCATCAAACTTTATCTCTACATGTTTCGTCTGCAGCGAGTGGCACACGGGCGGAGGCACATAGCTTCCTTGTTTAAGGGGTAGGGCTTCGAGGAGGAACGCCGCGGCGAGGCCCGGCTCGCCATCAAGGCCCGCAACGACAAGAACATCAACGTCGCCAAGGCCCACATGCTCAACGCCACCCGCCTAAAGCAGAAGATCGCAAGCTACGAGACGAGGGTCGTCGTCAGCCAGAGCCAGCTCGACGCCCTAGAGGACGCCAGCTTTAACGTCGCCAACGAGAAGCAGATGAAGGCCCTTAAAGACGATATCCAGAGCCTGCAGCAGAACCCCGAAGAGATCAACGAGACCCTGCAGGGCATCCGAGTCCCCTCCCAACCCCCACTCCCTTTTCATCTCCCCCTTCCTTTCCCTTTCCTCCTACACCCCACCGCCGCAGTCCTTGTTTTTGAGCACCCAGTCCGCGCAGGCCCCCCTGCGCCGGCCCGCTGCCCTCCACCTTGCAGTAGATCTTTTTCCCACCCCTTTGCGCTGTCCCGTTCCCATCCATCCCTTTTCCATCCAGACTAGAAGGGGGAGGCGACAATGAGCCCAATTCTCCATAGATATGAGACAATCTTGACAGGATTGCCCTCAATAAATTCGCCGTTGACCTGCGCGTCCCTAACCTGGAGATCATCGAGTTTGCGTGGATTGACTCCATCCACGAAATGATGGGCGAGTGGTCTTCCATCCGATGGAGGACCACTCGCTCATCATTGCTTGCCGCCGTTTCGACGAGATGCCGGGCCCCGCCGCGGACGGCGAGCTCGTCCTCTCGGGGACTTCCTCTTCTACAGCTTCATCTCGCACTCCGACGACCCAGACCTCCTGCTACTGCACATGACCTTGTGCAAAAAGCCCGCCATGTACCAGTTATGGGGCATCCGCGGTATCAAGACCTGTGAGTTCCCGGCATCGTTAAAGTGGCGCGCCCCGACCAAAAGCGCCGTCACCGTCCCGCTGACGCACTCCCCGTTCGCAAAGATCACAGATAAGACCCTGCGCATCCGACCGCCCGCACCAGACGGACGCACAGAGCAGTCGTTGGCCGCGTGGCGAGTTGAGTCAAAAAGAGCTAACACCTGGCTTCAGGCTCATACGGGGGTGTGCCGAATTTTTCTTAGGTGACTTTTACACCTAGTTTCGTCTGTCATTTACGCAGATCGACGATGGGATGGAGAAGGGGCGTCAGCTGCGAGGGCGACGTGGACTTCTGGCGCGGAGGGGGGCTGGGAGAGTTGAAGAAGGAATCGAGGTGAACGGGCGGGATGGGCAAGGAGAGCCCCATGGAGGGGGGGAGGAGATGAAGGGGACGGAGGTGGGGGCGAAAGGAGTGCGCGTGCGTGGGAAAGGCGAGGAGGGTGGAGGTCATATGTATAGGTTTTGATTCTGGGAGGGTGGGTGGGGGGCAGCTGTGAGGGGTGGGGAGAGGTGAATTGGAAGGGGCAATTGTGTGAGGAGTAACAATGAGGGGACCCGAGATTCGAGGCTTCAACGTCGTGGCATGGTGGGGCGATGTCTTAGCAGGCAGAATTTTTTTGCACTCGTGGTAGGAGGAAGGCGGCGAACTTGGGCCTCTGCTGACAGAGAAAGTGGCCCTGGTTGGACAGGGCGCGGCACGTCCACAGTCGAAAACATTCGGCGCCGACGTGTTGACTGTGTGCTATAACAGCATTGTTTGTAACAAATAATATGATAAATACGGCAGCAGATTGGATACGATTACCAGGCATTCCCGCCCTACAATCCGTGGGACACCGGCCTAAAATGGTTGGATACGGTTTGGATATCTGTTGTTGTAAATATAATACACGGATTTTAAAAAGAAAACCGTAATAATGTATTAGAAAGCACGGATTATGGATATTATCCGTATACATCTATAACAAATCCGTAAACCGCGGATAAATCCGTGGTGTTGTCTCAAAGCACGGTTAGGGATTTACGGTTATCCGTATCCGTCCTATCCGCGGATATCCTCGGCTTTATGGATATCCGTGCACCATTGGTATAGACTCTGCCGGCTCGTCCGACGTGCGGTAGGTGCTTCCTTCTTCGGGGAGGAATGCTCCTCTGTCCCTCCGGCGGACTGTGCGGCGAAGAGATGGGGATTTGGCGAGCTCCTATTGGTCGGGTTTGTCGTCACTGCCCCAAGGGAGCTGGCGTCGGCAATTTCCGATGTACTTGGTTTGACGAGCTCCCATTGGTTGCGTCGTCCCCCGCTTCCGGTCGGCGTCGTGAGCCTCTTGTAACAGGGACGGGCCGGTGCGTTACAGTTGCGGGTTCGTCCCTCCTTGATGTCCAATTGGACTCGCTCTCACTTCCTCCGCACGGCTTCATGCTTCCACCTCGCCACCGCCCCTCGAACGCGTCGTCAGTCGACGTCGTTCTTCTCTGCGCCAGGGACGTCGGGCTTCCGCGCGCTGGCGAACGCCGGGGCACTCCTCCGCTGACGGCGAGAGCTGGGGCGCCTCCGCTCGCGTCCACACACAGTTCGATCGCGCGCGTTTCGGCGGTCATGGAAACGGCCGTACGAGTGCGTTGGCTCAGGTAGTCTCCTCGGGCCACGAAAAGGGGCTCCCTCTCGAGGAGCGGTCGGGGCTACCTACCGACGTGGTGCCTCGCGCTGGCCTTCGGATCGGCGTTATGTCAACGGAGTGACGCCTCGCTCCGCGTAGACTATCCATCGCGAATGAGTCGCGGGACTCTTCGAGGGGCAGCGACAGTGTCCTCCTACCCGATTACGCGGGCAGCCAGGAGTCGCGATTTCGGCACTCGTTATTTTCCGTCGTGTCGAATGCGAACGGATTCTCTTCCACGGGAGGTGTGCCAGCTAAACGTCGCCGTGTGCGGCCGGGAGCGCCCCTACATGCGCGCTGGCGTGGTAGTGCACAGCTCCGCGTGGGGCGGTCCGGCCTAACGAACGAATGGTGTCCCGCACGTCTGCGCCACAATTCGCGTGGCGAGTCTTTGCGGAATTACCCTCCGAGGGCGAGGTTAGTGATATGGACGACTCGAGCGGCTGGACGCCTGGATGCGTACTTCGGTAGGGTACACGCGCTCAGGACGGAGTCGAAGGTGGCGTGTACGCGGGACAGGACGATTGGCCGTGAGATTGCGCGCACCTCGTCCCGTTATGGATGTGTGCGGGTATGTGGCGTGGACGAGCGTAGGATTTGTAGGTATGCGACGACGCGCTCGAATGCGGGTCGGCGTGCACGAGCGTCCTGCCTCTTGGCGGCGGAGATGATGCGAGCACATCACACCGACCGTTCCAGATTGTGTACGGTGGCGTGTGTCGACCGAACGTTGATTGTTTATGGCCCGCGCGCCTTGTAGGCACTCGTAATGCACGTGCTGTCCGCCATCCGGCGTAATTTCCCACCGTTCAATATTTTCGTATTTTTAGGGAGGTGGCGGCGGTTTGGTGGCGTCGTCCGCTTTCGAGGCACGGGCAGACAGCTGCCCCTCCGTTCGCACATCGGCTCTCAGATCCTATTGTATTTGTCACTGCCTATGCGCGCAAGCACAAAACGAGCGCAGTGCAGTCGCTCCTCGCCTCATCGATTACCTCAGGGGTCGTCCCCTCTCGGGCAGTACGGACTGTCCGAGGCCAATGCCTCACGCGTTCCGGAAGCGTTCCTCACTTCGGCTTGATGCTCTCCCCTGTTCGCAATCGGTGCGCTGTACTCTGTTTGCACACGACGGAACTGCCACGGCTTCGCGAGTATAGCCGCACCGGCGCATGTCGTCGTGTTCGTTGGGAGGTCGTGTCCTCCCTCCTTTCACTTCACGTCCCAGGGCTACTGTTCGTGACACTGTACGCCCTGTCTCACGATCCGCCTCTCGTCGATGATGGCGGGTCGTGACGAGTCGACTCGCGATGTCCCTACGTCGTCCTGACTTCTTACGATTTATTTTTGTTTGTCGGCGAACCTCGTCTTGTCCTTTCGTATGCCCCCTACACCTTCGAATCGCGAGGGGTTAATTTATCCGAACTGAGCGGTCGAGGGCCCCCCCTTAAGAGTGAACGTCAGCGTTCACTTCGGGGTTGAGGTCCCTCCCCGTGCGTCTCCGAAGACGCAGCGCGTATCAAGACACCAATCCTTCGGGAATGTGGGTGCGCGCGGTCCAAGTGGGTTGGTCGTAGCCCTCCCACTTGATGAAGAACTCCGTAGTTCCGTCTTACATCTCTCGATGCTTGAGTAGCCTCTCTACGGCGTACTGTGTCCCCTCGGTGACCTTGTCGGCCAGGTCACCCGGGGTCGTCGTGCTCACCCGTGTTGCGTCCACCGGCGGGGGTGCGTACACGCAGCGGTCCGAGGAGACGCGCTCGGTGACGCCATCACGATCGTTTGTGATAGTCTGACAATCGTTGGCGAGGACGCGGTACGGCCCCACGGCCGGCGACGCCAGCTTGTTCGTCGTCTTACCCCCATCGGTGGGGTTCAGGTAGACGAAATTACCTGGTTCGAGACTTGTGTTGATCCTTCGGACGCGCTTGTCGAAGTCGCGTTTGTAGCGGGCTTGCGTAGGCCGCAAGCTCCCGTAGGCCTTCTGGATGATCGCGTCCAGGGTCTTCAGGAACTCCGCACGTTCCGTTCCCCTATCGGCAGGGGGCGCGTCCCCGCCGGTTCGTCGAAGGGAAAACTCCGGTGGGGGCCTGCTGAGCACGAGCTCAAACGGAGTCGTTCGCGTGGTTCGGTGTACGTGGGAATTATATGCGTACGTTAACGGTCCCACGTACACGTCCCAGTCGTCTTGATGCTCTTTCACGTAGTTGCCGAGCATCGACGCAATCGTGCGGTTATAGCGTTCCACCTGCCCGTTTGTCTGCGGGTGGTACGCCGATGTATAAAGGTTCGTAATTCCCAGCACCCGGCATGTGCTTTGGAAGAACTTTGCGTTGAACTGCGGTCCGTTACCCGATAGTAGCGAGCGTGGGACGCCGTACTTAAAGACCCACGCTTCGCAAAACGCCACTGCGACGGTGTATGCGGTTACCGTTGGCAGTGCAACGACCTGCGTTAACTTCGTAAAGCGGTCGGTGATTACCAGGAGGAATCGTTTCCCTGCCTTGGTCTTTGGGAGCAGCCCCAGTATATCGATCGCGAGGCTCTCCAACGGCCGCGTCGCCAGAAACAACCTCAATCGGTTTAGGTGTTTCCGAAGCTTGACGCGGTTCATTGCACAGGTTCAACAACCTCGTACGGTCGACGCGACGTCCGCGGCCAAGTGTGGCCAGTAGTACTCGCGACGGAGCGCGTAGTACATGCAGTTCTGCCCCGGATTCCCGGCGATGGCCGGGTTATGGCAGAGCCGCAGCAACCGGGCCCATAGAGTCCGAGGGACCACCACCTGTACGATATCAGGGTCGAAGGGGTGTCTCCGTTTGAGCACCCCTTGGTGGTCCTCGAAGAACGCGGAGTCCCGGGACTATGACTGTCGTGCCAATACCGTTTGGCAGAAGTCGTCCACGCGTTGTTCCTCAGCTATCTCCTCTATCGTAAGAGGGGCCGGCAGGTCCTCCTGCCGAGGGGCGACCTGGGAACCCAACGTACCGGCTTCGAAGTCTTGGATGCGTTCGAGGTCCACGGCGTCGAACTCTTCGTTCTCTGCCCAGAAGGCGTCGGGTTCTTCTAGATCGGGGGCTTCGTCGTTGCCCCTCGGCTCGTCGCGCGCTCGGGCGCGCAAATTCCTTCGGGATTTCGTTCGGGTCCTTGTCGTCACGAAGACCTGGTCGGCCTCGTGGTCACATCTCGCGGTGCATACCTGGTACGGAGCTCATCCGAGACATCACGAACGGTCGTGCCCGTGTCGTAGGTGGGGATGTCGTCGTCCACCTCGACAGCCGGGCGAGTATCGTCGGCGACCCTTGGTGATACGAGGCGTGACAGGGCGTCCGGGACCTGGTGCACGCGCCCGGGGCGGTACTGAATGGTGAAATCGTATTCAGCCAGACGTAGCCGCCACCGGGTGAGTCTTCCGGAGCTCTCGGTCAGGGACATGAGCCACCTCAGGGCGTCGTGATCCGTTCGGACGGTGAACTTCGTGCCCTCGACGTACGGGCGTACACAGGAAGGTCAAATCAGCGTATCTGAGGCAATAAAAGATCTGCTTAAATATTTTGGTCCGTGCCAGCAAAAAATGTGTCATAAATGTAGCAACGCTTGCTGATTTCATGTCGCGATTTTGCACATTTTTTACCAATGACGCCATTGGCTAGAAAGCAGTATCGTTATGGCACAGCGGCTCTACCTGGCCCGTGGCGGTAGATGACTGGCTGGAGCTGCACACGGAGTAGGTCTTGCAGGGCCAAACTTTGTTACATTGAGGTAGTGATGAGACGGTGATCATCGCTGCATCTGCACAGCTACCGACGACTATGTTTTGCTGCTCCAGGGCAATGACAACATGTGTCCATTCGCAGCCCCAATGCAGCACTAGACTTAATGCCGCGACTTACTCTCAGTCAATGAAATGTTGCTTTCTTGCAAAGGTGATGTCACCCCGCTGGTCCAGAAACGGTCCCATCCCGAAGGATGAAACCGATACCAGTTCTAGCGGCGTTCACATCACATTTATTTGTAGCAACCAAAGAGTATTGTTACGGCTACATACACTACATCTACCCCGTCCAAATACCGAAATACCGCGGCAGTGGTTCATTCGGCTTCCGTTAAATACAATAATCAACGCCAAGAAACATAACAGGAGAGGTCAGTTACGGTCACAGTACATGTACTGATGGCTTACTTGATCCTGAGTTAGACGATGGGCGGGTTGACCTGCAGTGAGACAAGGAACGCTGTGAGGATTGGTCAGAACAGTTCTTCGACACTTTCAATGTGATAGAGAATGTGCGAACGTACGTTAAAGCTTTGTAGCTAATCGCAAAACGGTATTGCCTAGAGAAAGCGCTCACTTACCCAACGTGTGCAGCGCACTCGTGTCTCCACATGAGATTTCAACCGAACACGCAACTCGCGGAAATGAAACTGTCAGAAAAGAGGATGCGCGGTTGGTCAGGATTGTGGCAGAAGTGGCGTCACTTACTGGGCATGAGATTTCAACCGAACACGCAACTCGCGGAAATGAAACTGTCAGAAAAGAGGATGCGCGGTGGGTCAGGATTGTGGCAGAAGTGGTGTCACTTACTGTGCATGAGATTTCAACCGAACACGCAACTCGCGGAAATGAAACTGCCAGAAAAGAAGATGTGTAGTGGGTCAGGACTGCGGACGAGGGGCGTGCAGAGAGTTGGATCTGGTCCTGGAACTATACATGCAGTAGGCGGTAGTTTGATATATCAAACTACCGCCTTTTCTGAGTTCGAGCAGGGCATCTGAGTGAAAATCAGTTACATTTTCATGGGCACGTGTCAATAGCAGAATTTAGGTTCTGAAATCTCAATTTGAAATTACCGAATAGGGTATGACATGGTTGCCCTTAATGACAGCCATCCATTGAGCTTTTTTCGTGCGGTATCACATCAAAATGCGATTAAGAGCATCTCATTCTTCCCGTTTCTATTCATTGAACCAAGCTTTAATATTAACGGCACAACCGTATGCATCGCCAAATGTAACAAAAGACCTTCTTTCGTCTGTAGAGCAGTAAGCTTGCTGAAGTCTGGTTAATGCCGAGGTCCATGCCAAACTTCACTGCAGCCCCACTTCCAGTGGCAAACCTGGTCGAAACCGTCACAGATGGGGCGTCAAAGCAAGAGTCGTTGGGTTCTTAAAAAACGCGGACCTTATGCAAAGCGTTCCGAAGATGTTGCATCACGAGGGACTACTTCGGATGGGCACGCACCATCTTCTTCTGAACCTCAGCTTGAAAGACATGTAAAAAGAGCAAGGCCATGTAGGCAACTGTCTACAAAGCCAGCAAAACGTCCAGGGGATGGATTCAAATTACTAGACCGTCAATCAGAATCCTATGCTTCCCTTTTGAAAGACGGGCTTTTAAGCGACCTCCAAGAAAAACAAGGCGTGATGCATGACGACGTGGAGGCACTTCCATTAAGTCCTCACTCCGAACGAAATGACACGCTCCGTTGCGAAGAAAGCGAACGAATTTCTGGATTAGACATTGGATTGAGCATTTAGCAGGACGTTGTATACGAAGCTGAAGGGTGCGAAGAGCTGATAAACAGCATGTTCGACGGTACTTCTGGTGAAATTCGATTGACCTGGACAAATATTGCATCACTGATAACAGCAACTGGGAGCACACGTCTCAGCGAGACTGCGTATCAGACACTTGCTAACTTTAGGAACTGGAGACCGAATGAAAGGCAGCTCACTTTCAAACTGCCAAGTACATCTACTCTGAAGAGACGTGTTCGTCCATTTGCGAAATCCAACTTCTTCGTTCCTTGTCGTGTAGAAATGTTTACTGTGGATTTCTCGAAGTCTGGGTCGAAGGCTGGCGTTGGAAAGTATTCCTCACAGGACAGCGCTCCTACCATGATTGGAAGGCCTAGCGACTGGGCGAAGCTTGACTTTTCGACAGCAAAATTGCGGGAGATGGTGCAAGGAAGACGGCATGATAGTGATCCGTCAAGCAAGGTACCAAGGTTCTTGGATATTGAGGACACTCCAATAATACAGGATAGGGCTGGGAGTCTATCTGTTTATCGGATTCCAACCGAAGATGGTTTGACGGTGCAACTTCGAAAAGGGCTCCTTCTTAATATCACGTTCGAAACAAGTGACGCGGTAAAGGGCAGATTGATGCAAGCTCAGTTTGCAGTAACGTCCTCAACAAACATGAGCTTTGATGCAGTTGTATCTTCCTTCTTTGTTTACGATGATCCGAACTGGACAGAACCGCAGGAGCAGTCCAATTCAAAGCGTACCAAAAGGATGAAGATGAAGAGACCAGAATCTCGGGCATTCATTCCCAGTGACATGGTCGTCGAACTTGCACTTCCAGGACAGCCAGATGCCGAAGATTCAAAAGAACCCACGCAAACACCCTTCCTTGTGTATAGGATGTGGAGAAGACATAACTGTGATGACGAATACGCCACCAGCTTGGTTGTATCTTCTGAAAGAAATGTTTCGAATCTCACTGGCACGAATAGGGGGGTTTACAACCAGATGTTTGACAAAATCGTAGTGAAACAAGTATCTGCGGATGATAATCCGGTGGACAAGGGCCATGGCGTCGATGCGGAGAGCAGTGGAGGTCTACAAGATGGAAGAAAGTACGTTGTGTACAGAATGTTTTTGTACTCTGATGGATTTACGCCGCACATTGGAAAGAAGGGAAGCATGGGTGGTGTATACATGCTGCCAATAGGTATGGCTCCGAAGAACTGCAACGGAGCCGGAGCCATCAGACCCATCGGGTTAACTCCTACCGCAGAAGGAGAGAAGGTTGTTCTTTTTCTCGATGTCGTCGGGTACGTCGGGGACTATCCTGCAGTCTCCCACACTTTGGACCTACTAGGGCACTGCTCCAATGTTCCATGTCACTTATGCAGCTATGGAAGGTACGTCAAGTCTAGATTTCAAGGAAGCAAGTATTGTTACACAACTCGCATCCATTCCGACCATCCATCTTTCGCGAGATATGAGAACCGGGCTACCGCATTGAGGAGATCCAAGTTATCCAGGGAAGAGTTGAAAGCCCTCGGAATGGATGACGCAGATACGTTTGAGACAAGTTTGCAGGCACTTCATCAACTCTCTGCAAAACTACAACACGTTCGCGCTCGTGTACCTCGTGTACTTGGCAGTTGAAAACCGGTTGTTCCTTCTGTTTTCGATTTGTATCGCTCATGCGTTGTGGCTCCCGATCATCTTTTCCTCGGGATTGGTCGCGACATCATGAATCTCTGTATAACATTGCTACCAAAAGATATACGCAGAGATGCTGAGGCGATTGCCAAAGTGGCTTTGAAGGATGGACATCTCATATATCAGGAGAGCCTAATCAACCATGACAAGCATGTGCTACATTCAATGACGATATCTTCTATGTACTGCCTGCTCTTGGTAGCACCACGAGCGATGAAGTGTACTTGGTACGTGCACAAAATCACTGGCGAGGGAGTAAGCGGAAACTGTGCTACTATCGATGAAGCTCTCAACCTCCTCGACCTGTTTTCCTCTCTCGTGAGCAGGACGCAGTACTTTCCGGAATCAAGAATAGATGGTAAGAGGTCAATAGACACACACAATGAAGAAGGAGGAACCAAAAGACTCCTGGAGATTCGGAATATGGCACTTCGTTACCTATCTCGAATAGATAAGCTGTGTCGCACAAACAGCTTTGCCTCCACTCATTTGGACAAACCAAACCTTCACAGACTGTTGGAGTTCTTCACACATACATTGCCACTGTTCGGTAGCGTAAGACATGTACAAGAATTGTTGTTTGAAAGCGCTCATCAGCCATTGAAGAGGGGGGTGGCTCAATCCAATATGAAAAACTCACAATTACAGGCTATGGAACATCGTCTTGCCAACGACTGGAAGACTCGTCTGGCAATTGAGACTGAAGGCATTGGCACCAGTGAGAACGGATGGAGCTTTGAGTCAGCGAAGTCGGTTTTGAATCTCTTGGGCTACGACAGTTCTGGGCTGCAGGATGCCGGAAGATTACTACAAAAGCTTCAGGACTGCTTCCCAACTCCTGTTCTGCAGAACATTCGATTCCGTCGGAAAGGACTTTTATCATCGTCTCTCAGTAGGAAGGACTGGCGCGTAGACAAGTCAAGAATTATGAACCTAGGAAACACTGCGGACGGAGGTCAATATTCAGAAATGTCCCAATCATCTGACCATAAATTTCTGTTGAAAGCAAGGGAGCTTTTAGAGCATTTATGGAAACACAAGATATGTCTTAGAAGTGGCCGGGCGGAGCATGGAAATTCCGTAACTGTACATACATATGGAACTGCGAAGTGGTGCAAAGTAACAGACGGGAAAAAGAGGGACCAAACATCCGTTCTGGCAACTATATCCTATGGTAGCGTGATTCAAGCCCTGCAGGCTTGTGTAGTTTCGACCGCAGATCCTGATCTCACATTCACCTTTCATGAGAACAAATATTCTGAGCATGATCAAAACAGAAGGTTCTGGATGGTGCTAGCCGTATTTCAAGTCCAGATTCTGGACGCTTGTGGGAAAGAAAGTCAGGAAACAATACGATATTGCGCAGTGAAGGAGTGCGAAGCGGAGGAAGATGGATACCGCGTGTTAATACAACAACGAAACGAAAGAAGAACGCTGGTTGAGCTTCGAAGCTACGTTCGAGAGGCATTAGTTATGCACTACTGCGAACAGGAGAGCGAAGAAAGCGACGATCATATGTGTCTCATATCCACATCACACTCAGCAGTACAACACAGGAGTCTCTCAGACGGTGGAATTTATCAGGTGTGGGGGCGAAAGGAAGGGAATCCGTCACGTCAGGCATAAGTATATGTGCAGAACAAGAACTCTGGTCTTTATTCAACAGTTTTTAGCACTACCACACAACTCGGGATACTTCTATACGCTGACTATAAGTTCTGCGCCAGCCTCTATATCCGTAGTTGCGACATATAAAACTGTATCATGGCAGCAAACCAAATTCAGGTCAGCTACCTTTGTCGGCTTGTAACAAAGGGACACATTCGGTGTCCCCGCCTTCCGAATTCCGTGTCCCTCTACCTCTCTAATCCCCGTAGCCAGTCTGATCCTTCTTGCGACGCCGAACTGTGCAGGAACAATGTAAACCTCTCTCACGCCCAGAAAACTCTTGCTCAATTCAATCGGATATGAACAGTTGCGAAACATCTCAGGTGTACACCCAAGTGCACCGGTTTCACCGTATTGTTTTGTGGACTGACTTTGTTTTGTTAAGTCCCTATAAACGATTGTTACATAAACAGGGCATATAACCTCTCCCCTCCGAACAGTTCTGGTCGTAAAAACACCAAGAGAGCCATCATTCCTGTGCTTTGAAGGAGCCTCAATCAAACCGAGAACCATACACTCATATAAAATGATATATTCGCAGTGAACTGTTTGAAGGCCTCCGATATATTCCCTCGCCCACTCTGATAAAGGCTTTCCTTTGCACTCTTGCACCATATTTAGTGCTTGTAACTTAGTGGCTAGGAACTTCAAAATGTGCTCCGGAGCTTGTTGAAAGTAAGGACATCCTCTCGGAGGCTTCCAATCTGAGCCCTTCTCAGCGGCCCTTGTAAATGCCGGATTATGAGCCAACAATAGCTCTGCTGCGGATTCCAACTGTGGTATGTTGATGTCGGAAGATGGGTTCAGCACACTCTGAGCAAAGACCAGCTCCAAGTTCTCTGTCGCAGCAAGCCAGGCAACCGGGTCCCGTTCACACCCCACAAATCTCCGATGCTTTTTGAGCAAAAGACAAGCCACTCCAGTTGAAAAGGTTTCACTGAACATATCAACAACGTAATCACCCGGTTGAGTCAAGCGAGAAATGATTCCATGAGAAGACGTAGAGGTTTCTGCTCCGGTCGCAACGGGACGAACTTTGACTTCGGGGCGTCGGGGTGCTTAAGCCTCTCTCCCTCTTCTAGTCTCGGAACGTTGTCGATAATGTTAGTCCAAGCCGGATGGCGGGAAGAGACGAAGTCGAAGTTATCGTAGTTAACCAGGGCGAAAGCTTCCTTCGAATTGAGTCCTTTCTTAGTGACATGTACAGCCATCTCGGAAATTGGTCTGAAAGCCGTCGTCTTGATGGCAGCATTCGTGTCATAATGACCCGGCATGCTGTTCATAAGCACTGGTGAGGGATCCACACTGAAAATTCGGAGACCCTCCGCAGGGAGATTCACTTCTAGGAGGTCTTCTTCCGTTCCTGACCGCCCTTCCTCATCGCCTTGATTTGATTCTTCCTCATCTTGTTCATCTTCATTATCAGAACTGACTGCAACTGTACACGATGCGAGGGCGTCATACCAGAGTTTGAATTGCAATGCAGAGCAGAACACAAACGCATGTCCACCCTCACGGAGCATCTGACTGATCTCACGAACACAATCAGTCATGTCACTTTTGCTGAGGTTGTCATGGGTTGAATTCGGAAGATTGTTCTCTCTTCGGTTGTTGTAAGGTGGGTCACAAAGCACCAGCTGTACTCCTTCCAATATTTGTTCGGAACATGATGAGATATCCTCCTGCGATAGCTCTGGGAATGTACAGCTATACGTCCTTGCGTACTTGTTCATTGCCCTGCAGACATTCTTTAAAGCTTCTCGACACTCACAGCCCTCACCTTTACACTCCTGCGTGACTGACAGAGTCCGTGATTGTGCAGGCCAGCGTCCTGTCCGGGACTCTGACCTGTCTGGAGCACTACTCACCGATTCACTTTCCCGCACCGCCTGTACAGAGTCGGTGTGTGAGACGGACTTAGAAGCAGTCCTGCGCCTGGCGACAACTGCGAGGCTCCTTGCAAGGATGTTTTCTTGTCGCGCCTGTTCAGTGGAGTTTACAGAAGGAACCATCTCTATGTCTTGTTGTGGGAGGGAATTCTTCACGTGATTGACCATTTCGTTCGGATAACCATCGATGATGGGAGGGATCGTTTCTTGAACTTTCTTGAACCTGTCCAAAGCCATCCAATTCGCCATGGATGGCATTTCATACAAGTAATCTGATGTCACGAGGAAGCGGATAGTACTCAGAACAAGTTTTGCTGCCTCGCGGAGAGCATTATCTACGACTGGAACGCGGCCAAATGCTTGTGGGGAACATTCATCGGGGAGACAGAATGCCCCGGCGTTGACTGTGATTGTATCCTTCTGTTTTTTGTGGGGGAAGCCTGAACTCAACACAGTAAAGCACAACTCACGGTCGTCACTTGTCAAGGTGATATAAGGATATACCATTTCTTCGCAGTTCTTGAATCCCATATATCTGGCCTTGCAATCCCATGCTCGAATAACTTGCTGAACAGCAAAGCCAATACGCTGTGACGTCTCCCTATTGACCTTGTAGTTCTGCAATACCTTCTTTCTCTTGGCACATGGTGATCCTTGTTTCCTGGTGTGACAGTTCATAACTACTCCCACATAGATTAGGAACATCATTGCTTCGAAGGAAGTTGCAGGCGAAGTAAGGAATCGTGGCTCTCTCACAGTATTCCTTTTGGAACTCGTGTTGCTAAAAAACGTACACTGAAGACCTCTAGCATTGAAGCTGTCGCCGTTAATGTCGCTTATGATTTCGAAGATTTGCCAGGGTCTAGTATCATTGCCTCTCCCGCAACCAAGAAACGCCTGCACGATTGCATAGACTTGTGCGACTTGACGTTTATTCATTTTTGATTTGCGAACCTCTGCCTCGGATACATTTTCGGCTCCCAAAGATTGTAAGTAGTTCTTTGCGGCATCGGTCTCAAGGTTATTCTCAACCCAATCCGCGATATCTCCAAGTTTCGGTACCACGTTCCCAGTTTGCTGGATTACGGCTGCTCGCACTACCTGTATGGCTTTGAGGCGCTTCCCGAAGGAAGGCGTTTTCGCTTGAGTAGGCATGTTTATCACGTGTGATACTTCGATGGGGACAGGAACGGATAGCAGTAGGAGGAGCGGAACAAAGGTGCACGCTTATGTAGAGAACGAAAAGACGTTGTGCGCGATAGTCGATGAGGTTTCTTAAACGGACGGCAAGAGAAGGAGTAATCCAGTAAAGCAACCGCTTAGGTCTTCTAGGTTTCCACTTGAGGTTTCCACGCAATATTTCCACTTGAAGGATACTCCAACCCACGGTGACGCGTCCCCTACGCGCGGAGCGGCCAATTTCAGCATTCTTCCACCACCCAGACACTTGGGTGATGGTGACAAGATCCGTTCGGGGTACCCCTGCAGCCGACTATTGTTGACTATCGGCGCAGTCCTCCCCCTATGAGAAAATGTCAATGTTCGAGTTTAGCGGCTAAAACCACTGAATAGAGGACGACCTAGCAGAAGTAGTGGTCGATAAGAAGGAACAGGCGCAACGCAAAACGCAGCGCGAGCGGTCTGAAAGGTAGAAGGTGACACCACGGCCAGCATGAGGCTGCAGCCACCTTGGTGGACGCGCGTCTCTGACACCTGATATGCACATCGACACTCGATGTGCAAGTAAAATCGGCCAAAAAATTGCCCAAAAAATGATCTGATTTGCACATCGACACTCGATGTGCAAATCAAATCGTCCAAAAAATTGCGCAAAAAAATGATCTGATTTGCACATCGACACTCGATGTGCAAATCAAATCGTCCAAAAAATTGCGCAAAAAAATGATCTGATTTGCACATCGACACTCGATGTGCAAATCAAATCGGCCAAAAATTGCGCAAAAAAAGGATTTGATTTTCACATCGACTATCGATGTGCCCATCCGGTGCCTGGGTCGAGCGTCCGAAAAATCTTGACTGTTTTTTTTGGCCGCACACCACCCCAGCGCTCCACTGGGAATGTCCAGGCATGTCATCTGTCATGGGGCATCCCGGGCCGTTGATTTTGGGTCTGTAGAGCGTCTCCCCATAGCTTAATCGCCCCTGTGTAGACGCATTTCTATCCAAAAATCGTCCTGCTCCTCCTACCCCTTTGACCTCACTCGACCCTTTTCCTCTCTAGTACTTTTCTTCTTCGCACCCTACCGGCGCGCCTATACCGAGTACTTGCACTGCGCCTGCTCGCCCTTTCCGACCACAGTTACAGTCTGTCTTGCTTCCAGGTCCCGAATGCGTCGCAAACCCGTCTATCGTTTCTCGCACTGCGTTTTGCGCTGTGCCTGTTCCTTCCTATCGACCACTACTTCTACTAGGTCGTCATCTATTCAGTGGTTTTAGCCGCTAAACTCGAACATTGACATTTTCTCATAGGGGGAGGACTGCGCCGATAGTCAACAATAGTCGGCTGCAGGGGTACCCCGAACGGATCTTGTCACCATCACCCAAGGGTCTGGGTGGTGGAAGAATGCTGAAATTGGTCCCCTCCGCGCGTAGGGGACGCGTCACCGTGGGTTGGAGTACCCTTCAAGTGGAAATATTGCGTGGAAACCTCAAGTGGAAACCTAGAAGACCTAAGCGGTTGCTTTCCTGGATTACTTCTTCTCTTGCCGTCCGTTTAAGACACCTCATCGACTATCGCGCACAACGTCTTTTCGTTCTCTACATAAGCGTGCACCTTTGTTCCGCTCCTCCTACAGCTATTCATTCCTGTCCCCATCGAAGTATCACAAGTGATAAATCAAGGTTTTTACCATGCCTACACCCAAGCGCGGAATTAGAAAAGAACGAAGAGGTCGTTGTCGTGGGCATTGGAGTGTGCGTGGTTCTAGCAGTGCAACTGGAAAAAAGGTTCGCTCCCTTGAAGAACTCCAGTCCAAGGGACTTGTAGCCGATGCAGAAGTGACCCTCTTTGCCCATGACTTCAAAATCAAACGAGGTCAGGCAACGCCGGAGGGGCATGAAGAGTTCGGTGCTGTAGTTCGAGTGGGAACTGCGCATATCACCCTCGGTGCCGAGGGCCAGATGCCGCCTTGAACTTTCGACCTTGCGGACATCGGGGACTGGGAGAAAGGTTCGCAATACCTCGTTCTGGTTTACAAAGTCCATATAGACGACAACCGGAAGGACATCCCCTATCCGTACCCTTTCCCGGCCAATGAGGAGCAACACTGTCCCAAGACACTTGGAGAGATTGTCGACATATGGGCGCGATACCCTTGGGACAGTTTCATGATGGCAAAGGGGGTTGTGTCGGAAATGGAGGGAACGGTCTCCACTCCCACTACCAAGAAAACCTCTAATGTTGAAAAGACTGCTCAGACCCCTATGTCCGTTCGAAAGAGATTAAGTTTATTCAAAGGTGAAGAGCAACAATCGGACACGGCGAAACACATCGTTTCAGCGGTCGTTTCAGATGCATGTGGAAAAATCAGAATGGAAGCAGATGCACCGAAATCACCTCGTGCGGATTCTTCTAGACGAGACTCTGACAACAGCAGTTCGCCAATGGACGTTGTTAATTTTGATGATGACATCCGGTTTGTGAAGGCAACGAGAGTTGCTACACTCGACAACGGCATCGAAATAGACGAGTCTTTTGCCCCAGATATCCCTGAAGTGGATGTGAGCAACTACGGGCAGCATCACGTCCGGGTCTTAGTCAGTAACATCAGAATCATGGAAGAAACTCTTCGGGAGGTTGATGAAAGACATGTTGAATCAATTACCGAGAGCCTTCTCAAAAACGGGCTGCTGAAAGCAGCTGGAGCAATCTCTGTGGCCATGCCAGATGACATGGTCTTCGACCGCTCTACGATATTGAGGCAGAGAGACGATGGGTTAGATGGGCTGATAATGGAACCCCTAATTTGCGACGGTCAGCATCGTGTCATCGGCATGAATAAGGCCAAGGCTAATGACTTGCAAAAGGAAAAGGAGTTCGAATGGATCGATGCACAGGTGCGGTACAGGAAGGATGGTAAACCCGTTTCAGACTTGGAAAAACTAGGCATCGGTGCTCTACTCAACGACACCTCGTCGAAGATTCGGTTCTCAAACTTCACAGATTCCATTCACGCAAATATAGCGGCTGTTCGAATGATGAAGAACCGGTTGGATATGCAGAATCAGCGTACTGTGATGACTGTCGCAGGTGTCACAGGCGCGCTAATGAAGCTTAAAGTACTTGGTCCGCTGGGGGCTAAGCAGTACTGTTGATATGCGCACTTGGCACGACGACTTGTGGAGTACGGTATCGACTACGACACCATCAAAAGCCTCTGCGATACGACCAGGACTATCGGTGTCACGCACCTTAGCAACCGTCGGCTTCTCACCCTGCATAGATCTGGCATCCTTCTTGGTATTTCGTGTGTCTTTGTCTTCTTGCGCGAGGTGGAGACAGACAAACCGATGAAATTCAAGCGTCAGAAGAAAAGGAGAAAGAAGCGCGGTGCTTTCACTGAGTACGAGAATGCTTTCTTTGAAGCCTTTGCTGAAATTTATGAGGAGCTTTGCACCATTGCCAACACGTACGAGAAGGAGTTGCAAAGCGTCTTGGAAATGGAGATTGAGGTCGGCAGAAACATCAAGATGCGGATTGATGACTTTGTGGCAAGGTAGATGAAGAGTTTCAGGAGTGGAGTTAATGAAGCTGGGCGGATTTTTGACCAAGACAAGCGTCTCAATATGCTCCGCAAAAAGCTCGTGAAAGCTCTAGCTCCACCTAAGGAGCTTTCTAAGCGAACTGACGCGCCTATCTCTCATTGTACTTCACGCCAAGTACCTCAAACGACTACGTCTCAAGTTGATACGTCTCAGCCGCCTCGTCACGTGCAAGGGCCTGGGTCCTCCTCACAGGCCTCATCCGTAACAGTTCGGAGAGGGATTCGCCAAAGGATTAAAACTAATCCATTGACGATTTCCCTACAGCTGCCTTTGAAGAAAACAGGAAAGAGAAAGCGAGGCCAGGAAGATGCTATCCAGTCAACCAAGAACATCCGTGCCCTCAACACTGCCTTTGAAGAGAAGGAAGAGGAATTGAGGATACCGGCTTTACCGCCCGCTGTCGAAAGTGATGTGGCAAGGGAATATGACGTCGGGGAGTTCGATGACATTCTTCCAGGTCTACTCCCGATCCGGGCACACGAATATGCCGTATGGAATGTTTCGAAGAACCCGGATTGGGTTAACTAGGCCTTACTTCCGCCGAGTCAGTGGCCGAAACGGAATCCGATAACGCATCAAACTCCTTGGCTTCGTTCTTTGTGCATACCGGTTAGTCACCGAGCGAATTGCCTGGTCGAAAGGATGGACTTGGTGCGAATTCATCATGCCGTGTACTATCACGCCGCGGCTATGCGACACAAGGAACTCGGGTCGACGAAGTCCAACGTGTTCATGAAAGCGCTGCCGTCCACGGGTCCGAGTCCTAATACGGCCCTGAAGTACAAGGAGGAACAGGCTCTTTGGGCCGCAGCAATGGAATTAGACAACGTCGCTAATGAATACTTCCTGGCCAAGGCGACTGAGCTGCGGGAGAAGGGCTTCGTCATTCTTGAAGGTTTCGGAAGTGACAGTGGTGTGCGATCCAACCTCGCTTTCGAAGCCCCTCTCCATGGAGGGGACGTCATCGAAGAGATGATAGAATACTACGAAGAAATATTCCCTGGCTAAGATGCGATGAAGGATGAAGCAAATCGCAAAGTGTGGAGCCCCATCTTCAACGTCGATCCCGAGACAGCTAGAAAACACCGAAATAAGGGCATCGGACGCTACATCACCACGCTAGCAGGTGTTTCGTCCGAGGTCGAACAGAATGCCGATACAGTGTGGGTAGCAAGGAAGCGCGCTATGATGGACGTCCGCCTGGCGCAAATTGCTACTGCACTTCGACTCGTGGACCCTGAAAAGGGCACTCCGGAGATGGCTGTTCCGAAGTCTGGGGGTCGCTTCTTGCTGACGGGGAAAGGTTGTCCTCGGCAGTCCCTCCATACAGACTTTGGCGTTGGAAAATCTAAGAATGGAACCTGGAATACGCAAGGAATCCTGGATACTTCTTTATTTGTTCTGGTGAAAATGGATTCCCCCTTTGGGTTTGTCCGTTCTCTCATCACTTTACAGTGAAGGATTCAATAGCCCAGAGACACATTTCCATGGGTGTGCAGGTGAAGAAGGTCCACGTTCCACCAAACTCTGTCTTCATGGGAAGAGGAGATCTCTCACATGCTGGTGCTTCGTACGAGGATAGCATATCACCCGGTGCGACGTCTCAGATTGGACTCGGCTCTGCAAAGAAGGATGGTCACGTGTTTCGCTATCATTTATATTTCGTTCCTAGAGGACAGAAGCTGCTGGATTCAGTTCACAGGAATCCGTTATTTGCCCCTCACTTTCAAGACGGGCCCTTCGCGGAGAGCATCTCTCCGCAGACTGGCCCGCACGGTAACTCGGAGCCTCCGAAGGAGAATTCGGTCTCGAGCTCTTCTTCTGATTACCACTCAAGTGATTGTAGTGGCCACAGTGATTCGTAGGTGAAAGGTACTAAGGAGGACGACACCCAAGCATAGGTATTAGGCAGTTCATACTTTCAATAGCGAAAACAGTGTCATCATCACTCTGTGGTGACACTTCTTTCTTCATTGCACAAGTAAATCATCTTGTATCCTTGATTAATCCATTTCCAATATGAGATGTTGTAGTAGACCACCTTGTACTCTATCGTACACGTACACAGATGCCACGGGGTAAAGCTTCACTCGAACCGCTAAAGAGATTTCTGCGCTGGTTTTGCTCCCTTTTTCAATAACAATATGTCTATAGAGCATAAAGCAGCTTCCCACCCCTCTTGAAAGGGAACAACTGGCTTATTCCCTTTACATATTGTCCAGGGGAGATAGAAGAGGTAGGGGAATGAATACATCCACATCGTCTCAGTCACCAATCCAGAACTGCTCACTGATATATAAAGGAGTCTCCAAAAACGACCACGTTTACTCAGATAGATAGTGACTCCTTTCTACATCAGTGAAAAGCTTAAAGTAACGGTAACACTAAGTAGCTTACGATCAATTGGTGGGATTGCAATGCGAAACGCGGATACGGGTCCAATTAGATTGTTCATGTTGGGGTCTCCGTCCTGGGACCCACGCGTTTTCTCCTATTTCATATATAAAGGGGGGGAGTGGTGGGGATCATTTTACCATAGGCCTGTTGTACTTACCAGTGTGGCAACTATGATTAAAAAGAACAGGTATTCCATGACACCTGAGTTACTGTAAAAGCATTCTGGACTGTGGCAACTATGATTAAAAGGACAGTTATTCAATGACACATGACTGACTGGCAAAGCATTCTGGACTGGAAGATGTAGGTAGATTTGTAGCCCATGCCCTACTGGAAAAGTGCACTTGCAAATCCCATGGGACTTAGACTCTGAGCAGAGCTGTGATCCATAAATGTGACCGTTACGAAAATGGTGATTTCACATTAATGATATATATATGTATATACTGACTACGTTCGAATGGTTACCCCAGCTCTTTAGTCTTCGGCATATATTTCAAACAAATTTCTCAAGTATCACTTTCCAAGGGAAATTAACAGAGGACGATACCATCCACCAGTTGATAATGGTATCAGATCTTTTCAATGGCCTCCAATTCGGGAGTGATATAGAGGTCTACTATACCTTGGAGAATGAAGAAGAAAGTAAGGCATGGTTCCCAGCAACAGCCATTAGTCTCAACTACCTTCATGACGATCGAGGAGAGGTGCTCAAGGGGACTATTCAATACAAGGCTGCGTTTGGATTCAGGGCATGTAAAAGCAAGGTGACTTTCAAGGAGGGAAACGAGTTTGTACAAGATGGACAAAAATTTAGCTGGAGACTCAAAGATACATCCGTGCGATTGGATATCACCGCAAGCTCAGGCATGGCAAGCGGAGCGATGGATGTAGATGATATCGACTATGCTCCAGGTAGTTCCATGGTAGAAAAATGCAGGAAGCTCAACCATACGACGAATGTGTCACTTGACCAGAAGACAATCAAAGATACACGCGAGCTAAATGCCCTTTCCAGACGCCTTCAGTATCTTGAGGAAGTATTGAAAGGACAGCAATCCTCTAATACGACTGCGCTATGGACTCAGAACCCGCTCCTCACTTCTGCTCGGGCTCCAATATTCCTAAGTTTATTTCGTTGCGTCTAGAGCATTGGTTACTCAAGACGCCCACACGTCCTACCCCTGGTGAAATGACTCGTGGGACGAAATGGTTTGTGCAAGACTCATTTAAGGCGCGAGCAGACTGCACATTGCTCCAGTTTGATTCCATATCCGAAAGAGTCAAAGCTCAGCTACGAACAAAGGTTTCTATTCTTCCGGAAGATTATATGTGCAGGAAATCAGTTGTGAAGGAGACGAGTATATACTTCAGGAGCTTCTTAGACCTGTCAGAAGCACTCGGACCAGCATCACCGCAAGTTGTCAGAGACCTGATCATCGCAAAGAGGCTGGAAAAAGGTACCGACAATTCCGTGTCTGCTAGAGTGATAGGCTGTATGGCCGGTCCCAACACCGAATGTCTTTCTGACCCGTGCTATATGACAATTTGAGATTCGTTTGCTGTTATGAGGGATGACGAGGATAAACAACGGCACGTTGTATTTCGTCGGGATTGCACTTGGGATTCCATACAGAAGACCTACTCCCATCCACTGGAAGCCATAAGACTATCTGAGCTCCACTTCCAAGAACTCATTTCCAAGGTAATGGGTGCTGAAAACGTGGTCAGCGGACCATCCGACCGGAAGCAGTCGTTCTATCTGCGATGGAATCTTCAATCCAGTCCTTGTCAATCTATATTTGCTGATGTAAATCGCAGCGACGTACTAGGAGTACTTCAAGTGCACATCCCTTTCCTCTCTATCAAAGGCTCTGCGCATGTGAAGCAATTCATCAATGTTGCCAAAGTTCTGGACCTCTTTAAGTAAACTCAATTCATTCATGCTACAGTAGTCTCCTGCTTTACTCATTTATCACTTCGATGAACTAAGAAGTATCACAATCACATGAAATACGACCCCCTTTAAATCGAAGTCTTGGACTATGAATACATGGTCATCGTCTTCGACTTAATTCGTCTGGATTTCATCGTCACCGTCCACCACGCTCAGATCATCATTATCCTCGTGATGTGAACCTGATCGGACCGGGGGGTCGTGTACGGAGTTGTACATATCCACGGACATCACCAGCTTCTCCTTCAAAATACTGGAGAGTTGCTGTGGAAGCTCACCCCGCCTTTCTCCCTGTCCTTCCGTCAAAAGTTCTGAATAGAGTGATCTCAGTCGCGACCGCCGTGAATCAATATGCTGATCCTGGCTATCCGCTTCATGCAACATCTGCTCGTTTCCAGAAAATGCACCCCTCGACTCAATCACCTTTATCAGCATGACCTCCCGGAACAGGACAGCAGTCATGTAAATCACACGAAAGGATTCGTTGGATATTGAATGCAGGTCTTCATCACTGCGGCACCTGATAAAAGCAACCAAGAACTTCAAGGCGACGTGCATGGCATTGAGTCGGATAACAATTTCTCGAATCTCCTTCCTTCCATCCTTGTATTTCGTCTCAACATCATACGTAGCGATGAATACGAAGGGTTCACTTTCAGAAAGCAGCTTCTTCCACGCTATCCCATTCATGGGGTTCACCTCAGCGACCGACTTCATAGCAGTACGACAGGTTCCGTCTGGGATATCTTGGAGGTTCATGTGCGGGCGGGGTGGATTCTCGTACTGGAATGAGACTCTCACTTCACTTTGGAAAACATATGAGAAGTTTTGAAAGAAGGATTTCCGCCCAAGCTCCCTGGACTTGTTCAGAAACTGATTACCCATCTTGAAAACGCGGCGAACGATCTCACCCCTAATGTCTTCGTCCTTGATGAATCCAATTGGCTCATCTGCCGCCATCTTATCGCTTCGACGCCGAGCCACACGCCGGGCCTTCTTGATGGCCGTTGAAGCAAATTCTTCGTTGAAGAAAGACTCGACTGTGATCATTCTTATGTAGCCTGGCCTCAGGCAAAAAGGTTTCTCAGCGGTCTTCAGCTTCTCGCGGATGTTCGGATGTACCATTTCGAGTCACTTTGTCCCAATACTCGGGTTGTTCATTGCATTTGCAATCAAGCTCTTTCCCCAAGCCTTTGGCAGGACGAGATACTGACGGGCTTGCTTCGTACCCAGCAGCTCCTCGGTTTTCTCCTCGCTTGGGTCCCTTTTCCACAAAAGGACCTCGACAAGTAAAAGTCCGAACCCCAACACTTCGGAACTATTGACGTCCAAGCGAAGCTTCTCAGATTGTGAGTCACGACTTCCACCTTCAAAAGATTCGTTCGCTTCCTTTCTCTGAGGAAGAACTCTCATGGTGCAATTTATCAGCGCTCTTTTAAAGATAATGCACATGAATTTCCCTCCGAATATGTCCTCCATAGGCCTGAGGAGGTCGATCAAAGAGGCCTTCTCGACTGCTTTTCCCGTCTTCGGCAGTGCGAAATTCAGAAGAACAATGTTGACGGCGTCCTGGCAGCGTGATAAAGTCCTCTCTAAAATGAAGACACGAGAAGATACAGCCTTGATTGCACCAAGAATTTCCCTCTTTTCAATGGCAAGCTGCTTCTCCGAACGAGCATGCAGTTCCCGCATGACTCGAAGTACTCCGTGGTTAGAGTCTTCCTCAAATTCTCGAGAGAAATTGGAGCCCCGTGGCTGACTCGGCAGGGAACCTGCCACGGACTAACGACGCGTGGGAACGATGACGTCTTTCACAACTTGAGTTTGGGCGACTTTGTCCATCTCTGCTGCACTAGCCTGCACAATGTCGTCGACGTCCTCCTCTGGCTCGCGTTCATGGAGCTCGAACAACCGACGCTTCGCCCGTTTGCGTTCTGGGTTTTCATCTTCGTCGCCTTGATCTCTATCCCCGAACAAACGCAAAAAGTCTTCACTCGGAGACGAACCGATGCCGCGCTTGCGCTTGCCCGAACGCGAATGTGCTGCATCGGACGGGCCGCTTCCCTGACTTCGAACGGGAAGCGAGCACGTGTCAGATGGCGGACTGCCTCGGGGCGCCCTGACCGTATTACTTGAAACCCGACGGGTTTCGTGTCTAACTGCCGCGGGAGTAGCTTTGCCCGCAACACGAGGGGATGACCGGCGTTCGGCGGGAACCTGGGCTCCAGGGGCTCGGCTGTTAGACTTTCCAGATGAGCGGCCTTGCTGATTGCCTGACGCAGCGGGTTTCTTCCCAGACCTTCTTCGCGGGGTCATGGCGCCTCAGTAGGAACACAGGATGAGCAAAGTCGGGAAGGAAAGAGAAACGGATGGGGAGAGAGGATTCGATGGAGTGGGAAAACGTGAAAGGGTCCAAGCACGCGTCTGGTACTAGCGCAGGAAAGCATGAGCTTATTCTGGTTTGATCACGTGAAGGTTAAAGATATCACGGCCAAGCGCTGCGTTTTTAGGCAGCGAAATAGCACATCACTTTGCCACATCGACGTATCAAAAAAACATTTCCGTTACAACTCTGGCACTCCAGCAAAACATTCTGGTTCAGTCACTGCCCGGAACCAGACACGCCCCTCATCCCCGTGCTGAATGAGAACGGTTTAAAATTTGGCAAAAGATTGCTGCTCGCAAACCAATGAAGCACGGACCACCGTTCATTGCTGGCAAAAATCCAGCATTTTTTGGCCCCAAAAATAGCCACATCATTGCTTTTATTAAATTTATCATAAATTTGACCTTCCTGTGTAGTGTGCGGACGGCCCACACTACAGCGAAGCACTCGCGTTCCGTAGCGCTGTAGTTGCGTTCTCTGTCATTTAACGAATACGACCAATATCCAACGGGACGCCAGTCGTTGGCTTCGTCGTGTTCTTGCAGCAGCGCACACCCGAGTTGGTACGCGCTTGCATCGGTATCGATCATGTACGGTCGGCCGTATCGCTGAAGGGCAAGGATCGGCGGAGCGATCATCATTGCCTTGAGGTCCTCGAACGCTTGAAACTGGGCCTCCGTCGGGTTATCGAAGTGGGGGTCGGCGTCGTTGCTGGTCATGTCGGTTAGAGGTCGAGCTATCTTGGCAAACTCCTTGACAAAACGGCTGTAGACGTTGCACGCCCCGAGGAACGAGCGCACCTACGTTAGCGTCCTCAGGAACGTGAACGTCTTGAAGGCGTCGGCCGCCGTGTCGGCCGCGATGAGCTTACCTGGGGATATCACGTGCCCCAGGTAGTGCACCTTCGGACGTGTCGAGATGTTCGTGTAGTGCAATACGCACCTGAAAGGGGGGGTGAAAAGAAAGGAAAATATTTGGATATGAAAAGTAGTCCGGGTTGGGGGACACACGTGTGAATAATTGCACAGTATTAAATTTTAATAATTTTATTTTATTTAGTTAATTAGTTGGCATTAATTTTGCTGACATTAGATTAGATCTAGAATCTAACGCCGAGAGCTACTGTAGTGGCTCCGGCGGGGCGATATATACCTTAGCCCTCTGACCACCAAGTCAGCAAAGGTAACCCGAGTTGCGGGAGTTAGATCTCGCCTTCGTCGAAGACCGCTTCCGTTCACGCGACGCGCTTCACTTCTACGCTGCCAACGACATCCTCTATTGCTCGGGGTCCCCTTTTCCTTATCCTTTTACCATTTCTATCTCTAATTCCTATCCTTTTCTATCCCTACATCTATTTTTCCCTTAATTGTGTTGGTTCCATTGGAGTCGGTCGCGACCGATCCGGTGTTGGTGTTTTGCCATCGGGCTGCACGTAGGTCGTAGCGCTGTTACAGTGTCCTGTTCCGTCGGAAGGCTGTTGCAACGACGCCTCCTTCGAAGGTCTTATCATACAAGACAGTGTTGGTACCATCAGTTGCGATTGCGATCGCGTTTGTGTTGGTGTTTTTGCCATCGGGCAACACGTTGGTCGTAGCGCTGCTACATAGTTACGTTCCCGTCGGGTGGTGCTGAACAAGCCCCGGTCGAAGACCTTGAATTATACCCAAGGAGCTGAAGACGCTCGTCGAGCATTGGCCATCCAACCCAGCGAACCGCGGTTACGTTCTCGTACACAAGCCCAACCCGCACTCGCCGAGCACTGAAGTCTTCACAAGTCTCTATCACCATTTTCCTCCCGGGACGGGTATCTTTCTTTAACCCGCCCTCCGTCGGAGTCGAGCTACCGTGGGCCGCAAGCCCACATAAAGGGAAAGAAAGTCCCGAGCGCTTCGTAGCGCGTGCCATCGGCAGTGGTTGTTGCTGTTGCTGTGTTGGTTCTTTTTGTTTGACCGTCGGACTGTGTTCGCGGCCTGCCAGGCACATTGCACTACAACAGTGGTCTCCCGACCTAGAATTGTGTACAGGAGAAGCCTTACAAAAGCGGTATCCCGACCTAGATATCGACTACAAAAGTGGTCTGGGTAACGGAGTCTTTTTATTTTCTTTTTTGTTGGTAACTTTTTTTGTAGGTCCGCTGGTACGAGCAATTTCGACAAGCGCACCCGGGGACGTCGGTCCCGGGGCGAGTAGAACCGGATCGGCACGGGCGTCGAGGATCCCAAGGGGTCCTCGCACCCGGAGCCAGGCCAATACGGCCACAGATCCCGGAGATCAAGAATCCCCTACGGGGATAGCCGCCGACAAGACTGACCTCGACGAGAAGTTGGAAAAGATGAGCAGCGAAATTCGCGAAGAAGCGAAGAAAAATCTCGAAGCCGAATTAGGCCTCGTGCAGAAGCAACTTGAGTTGCAAAATTCCGAGTTCCACACGGCGTTAGAAGAGCTGACCGCGCGCGTGGGACTCGTCGAGAAAAATAATGGCGACGGGACCGACGGCATCGAGCCGGAGGTCCTCGCCTCGTTGAAGCTTTCGGTCAAGGACGCAAGGCGCGATGCGAACCAAGCGCTAGAGGCCTTAGGCCAGTTCCGAATCCGCATTGACGACAAGTTCGATCGCGCCGCGCAGCGACTCAAGGATCTTGAGCAGGCCACCGGCCCAGCGCAGCAAGAATTGGACCCAAAGCCGCTCCCTCCGGGTGTAGAAGGCGATCATCGATCGAAGAAGGACAAACCCGCTTGACAGCGGAGCGCCAAGTCAAAGTCCTCGAAGAAGGATGAGCGACGTAGAAACAAGAATCACTGTAGTGACGATCCGGAGGACCGCCACTCACAATCGGAGTCGCTTGGTCCCTCCGAAGATGGTAATGACAGCTCCTCGAACCATTCGGGCGATTCCGAACCCCGTTCAAAAGATGGAAACGGAATTTCGTCAAGCAAGAAAATTTCCTCCAGACGAGGCGGAGTCACTTCGTCCGCCTCGCGGAGAGACAAGGACGCGGAGCCCGAAGATGTCGCAACGCGGCGCGGGCCGCGATAGGAGGAGTTGGAGGAGCTGAATCCGACCAACTACCTCTTCGAGAAGTTACTTTCGTACCGAACGTACCGCTTGCGGAACCCGCAGACATATTTGTCAAGTTCCCGGCGGACCGCCGTGCGAAAAATCAGGAGAGATATTCCGCCTAAGGTGAAGAAGGACAACACGTTCACAGGTGAGGACGGGGTCCTTGTGTTGGATTTTTTGGCAAAGTTAGTTCAAGAGTTTGATACTCAAGAAATGAACGAGGGGCAAGCGATCCGCTTGTTGCCCGAATTTCTAAGCGACATCGCCTTGAGACAGTACAATTCTGTGTCTCAGACGGCCGGGTCCCATCACGGAAAGGTGTCCGTCTGGCCAGAGGCCGTACAGTGGTTGTTGAGGAGTTTCGCAACCGACGAGTCGATTCGCCAAGCCGTGCTCGCGTTGCGAGAAGTTCAACAGCGACCGTCTGAAGACGAGATGGAATTTTACGTTTGTCTGACAGACGCGAGTAATCGTTGCGGGAATGTTTATTCCATGGAGGAGCAGATGACCATGTTCATCGATGGGCTAGATGCGAGCATCAAGTCCCTCCTGTCCCAATATCGGCAAGATAATTGGGACGTTTCATTTTTGAGACTGGTGAATTTTGCCAAGGCGCAGGGCTCGGCGAGCCGCGCCCGAGACAAGAGAATCAAGAAGGTCACGATCCAGACACCCTCAACAGTGAAAGCGGGGGACAAGTCGAGGTTTCCCCACTCAAGTCGAAAAAGCCGCGCCGCAGTTCACCTGGCCGATTCAATTTCCGGGTCGGAAGAACGCAATGTGCACGGAAGTAGCGAAAATCATTATGAAGGAGCATTTGTAGCCGAAGGCAATTTTATTGAGCCATCGGAGGGCTACGGACACGAGGAATACGGAGCTAGTGGGACGTCAACCTCACCAACGCCTACATATACGACGGAGTCGTTTTCAGAGCCCACGGATCCCGTGATGATGTTCGGGGGGCGCGGCCACACGCCGGCGCCGCGCATTCCGATGGAAGACAAGGGTACAACGTTTCGAAG
Source organism: Chondrus crispus (assembly GCF_000350225.1). NCBI lineage: Eukaryota > Rhodophyta > Florideophyceae > Gigartinales > Gigartinaceae > Chondrus > Chondrus crispus. The sequence goes on along the minus strand of NW_005178734.1, from coordinate 561,286 downwards.
GCCAGGCTGGATGGGAAGGCCGCAACATCAAGGAAGGCCGCCGGCCCGTGGAGGACCAAGGCCGCAGTACCCCGTCAAGAAGCACGGACTCGTGTGCTATCATTGTTACGAGAAGGGGCACGCCGCGCCCACGTGCATTCTTTCCCTCCGGGAAATGCACCGAGTTTTGGAAAATTAAGAGGCGTTGTCTCCGATGGAGAGATTGGGGATTCAATTGACAAGTTATCTGAGGGTGAAGAATTGGTTCGAATCGCAGACGGCGAGCACGCCGAGTGCCTCAACCCCGGGATCGAACCGACCTTTCAGAGGGCCCGCCGCAGGGCCCGCGTCGTCGGACGTAAGGAGGAACCCGCAGCAGCAGGAAAACTAGAGCGGGGAATCTCGAATGAGTCGCGAGAGGTGCAGGTTCAACGTACTGTACCTGGGACTCAGTCCCGTTCCCCGTCTCTAGCGGGAAAGAAAGGCCTCGATGAGGAGGTAGTAAGACTTGTGGATAAGCCGAAGGGACCGACTCACGTCAAGAAAATATTGAGTCGAGTCCGGGACCGTCCGCTGGAACAAGTTCGAAGACCCTGGTACAGGGTTAAGCGAAGGGAGTGTCCCGAAAAAATTCTGGTACTAGCGCGCAAAAACTACAAGGTTTACGAGGATATAGGACCAACGATCGGATTGATGAGTCTGTAGCATAAACACCCCCAGCGGTAGGGGTGTATGCACAGTTCGACCGAGACCCCGTCCGATCGGGAAGACGGGGGTGAAGCAGGACACCAGCTAACGGCACCGGGAAGCGGGCCCGGGTAGCGTGGTAGAGCAGGAACGGGGAGGACGCCGGTACGCGCGAGCGGTTCGACGCCTCGACGCCCCGGCGCGGTACTGGGTAACGATCCAGTACCGACGGGCGGAGGCGGAGCCGGCTCGTGGGCGTACCGCGCGCGTCCTCAACCGGCGCTCGGGGCCGCTCTAGGGTAGTTAGCGAGCGCTACCTTAGAACAAGCGGGAATTTGGACCTTGACGGTCGGTGGGTGACAAGTCCGTGCTTGTCCTCCTCCACCACCGCCGGTCCGCTCCATATTTAATGTACATAATAACCTATCATAATAGTACAGTACCGATGTACTGTAGCGACGTACTGTAGCGGTTGGTCGACACTGTAATACTGTCAGCCATCGGGGCTGACAGTACACGTGTGTGTGTGCGCTCTTCGGTCCCACGCGTACACGTGTACACGTGCGCCCCCTGTACTCGGGGTTACACGTGGTGGTACTGTAGAGCATCGAGCTCTACAGTAACCGATCCGATTCTGAGTTGATCTAATCTAAAATAAAGCCCCAGGGGGGGGTTATACTACACGGCCCCCCCTTAAGCGGGGACGTCCGCGTCCACGGGTGCTTGTAGAGTGCAAGCTATGTCTGACCGCGTAGCCGACACGGTCCTTCCCGTTCGTGCTGGCGACGTTGTTTTCCGGTCGTCCTTCGTGTCTCGCCCTGCCCTCATTTGCGCGCATGCCGGGCTCTTCCTTCTCGCTTCGCCCTCTGGCTATCCTCCCTGTCCCTCGCTGCGTCTCGTTCCCCCTCCTCTGGCGTCCTTGCGTGCATCCGGGGATCGATCCGTCATCATCCTTCTGTCCCCTCTGTGGGGACACGTCTTCCCGTTTCCGCCCTTAGACCCGCGACCGTCGTTCGTCCCCTTTTTGAGCTTACCGATTCGTTCTCTTGTCCGCGTGGCTGGTCCCCTTCTTTGGGACCCTGATATGACAGGCCCTCCGCCCGTTCGGGGAGGTCCTGTTCCGGCTTTGTCACTCGCCCGCCGGGAGTCAGAGGCGCCGGCACTCCCCTCTCCTGCTATTGGCGCCGCCACCCCCGTCGAGCAGGACGGGGCATGCGAGGTTCTTCCGGTGGACTCCGCCCGGCCGGTCTCTTGCGCGTGGCTGCTCGAGCGGCCCTTCCAGAAGTCGCCGGGAGCCCGCGACTCTACAGTATCCGAGGAATTGGTTGCTCCTTTGTCGGCGGCTCGCTCGCCGGCGATTCCACCGGCTCCGGCGTCCGAGGGCTCGGTGCCCGTTTGTGGCACGCGCGCCGACGGTGCGCTCGAAGTGTGTCAAGGAGGGCGAGCCAGCGAATCGCACGACTGGCTGTACCAGCCGACTGAGGGCTCATACGGGGCCTTCCGCAGCTGCCGGCGCCCCGGAGCGTTACCGACCGCCACTCGACTCGGCACGGCCATGGGGGAGGAGGCAGCCGACGCCTCCACCTGGTGGTTAGGGGTGCCCCTAAAGCGGTCGATTCCGCTACCGCTTGGTCGCTTGACGTACCCGTGGCGCCGTCACTCTCGGTCGGACGTCACGGTCGGCGAACTCCTGGCGAGGACGTACTTGCGTCCCGATCTACTACGGGTCCGTGCCATCTACGAAAGTGGCTTGACGAAGGGAGCGTCCCTCGCCTTGGGTCGCTTGTTATCGGAGGGGGACGGTGCTCCCTATCAGATTCCGGACGCAGTGCCGGGGGATAGGACGTTCGCCTACAGTGTGGAGGAGGCGGAGTACGTCGACCGGATGTCAACGTACTTGTTCCACCAGGGCCCCCGAGGCCCCCGTCGTTTCGTCCTCTCGGAGGTAGCGGGGCTGTACGTCAGCCCCCGTGCTCGCGCCTTTTCGAAGGCTCGTGCGGCTCTTCAGAAATCCGCCTGCTCTCTCATGCGTCTCCACCATATCGCCTTGGCGCCGACCGATTGGTCGGCGTACCGCCACACCGAAGAGGAAGACGGACGGGTCTTCCCGTCCGCCGCGTTTTCCCCGGGTCTATCACGATGCGATTTTCCGGGACTTCCGGCGAGCGTAGGGGAGGCATTCCCCTCGTTGGGGGTGCATCCGTTGCTCCCCTACGCTTTGAAGCACTTCGGCTTCGCATGTAACGACCCCACGCACCCGGCCTACGTGGACTTGGTCCACAATTTCGAATGCGAATGGACGTGGTCCCTGTGTAACGCCTTTATGTACGAGGTTGCATTGCACGGGAGGGCCTTCGTGCAGCCCCTCGGCGTACTGTCCTTCCTCGGTCGGGTCTTGCCGTCGTTCCCCGATGGAACATTACACTCCTTGGAGCGCGGCTCTCCGCACATCCCGTGGTCCTATTCCTCTGTCGTCGACTTAATGCACCGCGCCGTTGCGGTGGCCGAACGCAACCGCCGCCCCTGGACGGATTACACAACAGGAACCCGAAGTTTCTTCCTTGCGTACGACTCCCGGACCGACTCCTTCGTGGCCCGCCCGAGCGTACCGGCTGCGGGGCCGTCCCGTAGCAAAGGGGGGGTAGGCTCGACAGTGCGGGAGGCGCGACGGAAGAGGTATCGTGACCTCGACGGCGAGCCGGCAGCCATCGCGTTGGCTGGGGCTGACACAGTGAGGCCTCCTCCCGATGTCGGTTACCATACCGGGGCGGGGTCTACGTTACCTCCACTCCCCTCTCTCGGTTCCGTTGGGGGTCCGGGTACCCGACGGACCACCGCGCTCAGTCTTACCCTAGCTCGTGGCGAAGTCACGGCAATCCCCCGGTTGTCCCGCGCCCTGGGGAATTTAGTCGATCGGACCTGGAACGTGGAGGAATTACTTCGGACCCTGACGAATTGGTATCTCGAGCGCAGTAGCGACGCGCGCCGCCTCGGAGCGGAGCGTCAGGCCTTTTCTGTCGAACGTGACTCCCTCGCGGCCCAGCTCCACGGCGCTCAGGGCGAACTCGAGGCCGTACGCGAGGCCTCTACGCGACGCGCGAGCGATCTCCAGCGCGCCATGGCCGAACGCGATCGGTACCGTGGTGAGCGAGATTTTCTCAGAGCCGCTCGTCTCGAACCCGCGGGGTCGGCTTCCGTACCGCGGCAGGGTCTTCGAGACCCTTACGAAGGTCGCCGGTACGGACATTCGGCCATCGACGGACCTGCGACCTCGGCTGATCCATCTCAGGATCGGGTTCCCCACGACGAGGTAGCGCTTCCACCTCTCCACGAGACGGGGGCGGACGTGCCTTCGCACCCCAGCTAATGTCCTTCGAGGGGGCGTGCTTCTGGTTCGTCGGCACCCGCGCACGGTACGAACCGTTGAGCGTACAGTGCTACCGACGCTTTAACCTCCCTCGATAGTTCCCTTCTCGTAAAGCCCCTAAGGCACCGTTCCGTTCTGAGGTGCTGTCGTAGACCGGGTGAGCGACGACTTCTGAGGGCCGGTGTGTTGCAAACGAATCCAATCGGAATGCGGCACGGGCGGATCGTCTGCCCGTATCTGCTCCTGGTGTCTCTCCGAGGAGGAGAGGAGCGAGGCGACCTCCCTCAGGCCCTCGTCTGTTGCCGCGTCGGACGGCACGATTCAGAGCCGCGTCTCCTACCGTGCGTGTCGAGATCATGGGGGACGTGCGTACGCCACGCTCCTCTCTACGACGCTCTCCCCCAGGCCGCCCCCATCCGTGGGAGGTGCGGGCAGGAGAGTGTCCCGACAGCATATTGTCCGAGACCCCTTGCCCGAATGCGCATGCGTGTGCGTCATTACTGTCGTGCCTGCTGGTTGCCCCTTTCTGACGAGTTGCGTCTCGTCGGCCCCTGCGTCGGAGCGTTTATCTCATGGCACTGTGTTTCCGGAGGCACACGCGTCGTAGGCCCCCGCCTGCCTTTTATAGCCCCTTTTCGACGGAGTGGGTCCGAGGCGGGGGCGTCAATTGGCGCCCCCGCGCCATGGTACACCCTCACACGCGGTATTATCGAAAGCCCCTTGCGTCCCTCTGTGGGCCCGCAAGCATTCCGGGTATCCGCCGAACGACGAGCTTCCCCATCGATGCGCACCGGGGAGAGGAGGACCGGAGTCGGGTTGAGGTAGGGGCCTCGGCTGAGATGATGCTCTCGCTCCGGCGGAGTTTAACGAGCTCCCGTTGGTCGGCGCGCTCTTACCGGGGTGACGGAGCGCACATGAGTGATTTTTCCTGCACCAAATTTAACGAGCTCCCATTGGTCGGCGCCGCCGACTTCCTCCTTTCAGCCTAAGGGGGCTGGTGGATCGAACCTCCCTGTTCGCTCATCGCCGCCCCTTCCCCGGGGGGGGGAGGCGCGCACGCCGGCCCGTGGTCTTGTCTCCCGTCGTGATGAGTCCCGATATATCCTCAAAGTCGGCTCCCTCCGGAGGCGTCTCCTGAGAGGCCGTAGTCAACACCCTTATTCGGAAGGTTTAATCGTTCCGATGCCGTGTACCCTCCGGGCCCAGGGTTCGAGTAATCCTGCCCTTCCTGACTTGAGTTCGTCGACGAGCCCAAGCGGTCCACCCCGTAGGTCGTCCTTCGTTCCTTCGTGAGGTCCCAGTACTCCTCTCTCCTTACTCGGAAGGGGAAGAAAAAAAGAGGCAGGGGTACGCGTCTGTCCGCGCAACTACAGGTGGGGACGTGTCGGACGGGTCCCCACCATGCGTGTCGTCTCACGGGAGTACACGGGGGGTCCCGCGCATGCGAGCGCCGCCCGCGTCAGTCTGCCCTCTGTGATCCCCTATCGTCAGGCAAGAACGACTCTGCTCCAACGACACCGGGTCGTTGGAAGCGAGCCCTCCCCCCCACTCGGGGGCGTAGTTCCTTTGACTGGCGTATTGGGGTAGCGGTATTCCCTCGAATCGTCGCCCTCGAGGCCGATTTTGCGACAGACGGGGCTCGTCCCCGACCTCGCTTTCGTCGTCGAGTATTCGACCTCGATCGTGTGAGGGCGACCGGATTTTGTTCCTTACTCACGCGTGATCGTCCGCACGTGGCGAGAGAGAGGAGGGGGGAGGAGTCGATCGGGCGACTTGAGGCACGTCTCCCGCCTCCCGACGGCGTCTTCTTCCGCAATTCTACGTCTCCTTCCGCCCAACGACAGGGGGGTAAGGTCACGAGGCGTCGTCACGCGCGGCGCGTCGGGACGCCTCGTGCTACCAAGGCCCGGGTGAGCGTCCTAGCCCGCCTTCCTTCGGGCCGCGGCGCTGTGCCTGAGTGCATTCGTCCCCGCGCACGCATTGGTGGCACCAGAACGAAACGTTAGATAGTAGCCGAGAGCGCGGGTGCTTCGCAGCATCTTCCAGCGTCCTCGGCGGTGGCGTGCTCTCAACGCCGACGCGTCACTCGCGTACTCTGCCCCGGGAAGGCTTCGGTTCCTGATTGTGTGGCGAAGGGTCCGTAACGGCGGGTCTTGTGGGGTACGCGTTTCCGAGCGCCTTCCACCTTCGGCAGTGGAGAGTCGGATGGGCGGGGGCTACGTGTGCTCCTCTCCTCACCGACTGTGGCCGGCCAGACCTCCTTTGAGCATGGGGGAGGGACGGCTTGTCGTCCGAGATGTCGGGGTACGCGACCGAAGCGGGCGCACGCAACCACCTCACGCCCGCTTCCCTTCCCGGTCAGGGGGCGGACGTGTGTACCTTCTCGCGGGTCATTGTACCCCCGGGCAGCGCTGTCCGCCTTTTTTTTGCTTATCGTATGGCGTGCAGTATCTGTGCACGCCGCGCACGTGCGGCTGTAATTTTTTCTCCCTTACTTTTTTCGTTATTTTCGGGGTATGGTGGCGGCAGCGGTTTGATGATGACGCAATCAGTGTTGTGGCATGGCGCGCGCCTCTGGCGTCGCTCACGTGTAACGTTCTCCTCCCCTGCAATTTTCCTTATTGCGGGGCCTGTCTCAGCGGCCGGTTTTTGGGGTATCTCGAGCCTGTGTGTGGATATCACTGTTCCCCGGATCGCGTTGCTCGCGCTTGCTCGCTCTTACTTAACTGCCCTGGCGCGCGTTCACCCGACGCAGCTCCACTCTCCTGCTCACCTGTCGGAGCGTTTTGCGCGTTTTCTCGCGTACTACCCCTATTGATAGGGTCATGACCACGTCGTCCGTCGGGGGATCGGACCCGGATGCGGACTGAGGGCTTGATGTGAGCCCCAACCTTCTCGGTATTCCGAGACACAAGCGACGGGCATTCTGGTCGCTTACTCTGCCCACCGAGGGCTCTCGTGATTTCAGGCAGTTCGTACTGTTCTGTTCTTATGTCTCGCGTCCTTGACGTACGAGAAGTCAAGATGACTTGACTTGAACACGTCCCCGGCTGTGACCCTCCGATAGGGTCCACCGACTTCCTTCACTTCCCCTTTTAGTCTGTTCAAGCAGGCTGGGGTTAATCCGCGAAGGAGCGGTTGAGGGCCCCCCCCTTTAAGCGTGAACGTCCGCGTTCACGGTTTGGGTGAGGTCTCTGCCGTTACGTCCCCGGAGGCGTTGGGCGTAACGAGACACCAACTCCTCCGGGACGTGCGTCCGCGCCGTCCAAGTAAGTGTGTCGTAATCCGCCCACTTGATGAGGAATTCCGTAGTCCCATCTTCCATGACTCGATGTCTTAGTAGCCGTTCGACGGCATATTGCGTTCCCGCGGTGACCTTATCGGCGAGGTCCCGCGGGGTCGTCGTACTTGCTCGTGGCGCGTCTATCGGAGGCGGCGCGTACACGCAGCGGTCGGCGGAAACTCGCTCGGTGACCCCATCACGATCGATCGTGATGGTTCGGCGGTCATTGGCGAGCACGCGGTAGGGTCCGACCGCGGGCGAGGCGAGCTTGTTCGATGTCTTAGCCCCATCGGTAGGGTTGAGATATACGTATTCTCCGGGACGGAACCGGGAATTAATACGTCGTATGCGTTTATCGAAGTCGCGCTTGTAGCGAGCCTGCGTGCGACGCAGGCTCCCGTAGGCCTTCTGGATAGTCGCGTCCAAGGTCTTGAGGAACTCGGCACGTTGGTTCCCCCTATCGGAAGGGGGCGCGTCGCCGACTGCCCGTCGGAGAGAAAACTCTGGCGGTGGCCTGCTGAGCACGAGCTCAAACGGCGTGGTGCGTGTGGTGCGATGTACGTGGGAGTTGTACGCATACGTAAGCGGCCCCACGTACACATCCCAGTCGCCCTAGTGTTCACCCACGTAGTTCCTCAGCATCGAGGCGATTGTTCGGTTATATCGCTCGACTTGCCCGTTCGTCTGGGGATGGTACGCGGAAGTGTACAAGTTAGTTATCCCCAGAACGCGGCACGTACTGTGAAAGAACTTGGCATTAAACTAGGGGCCGTTGTCCGAAAGCAATGTGCGAGGGACGCCATACTTGAACACCCACGAGTCGTAGAACGCAACTGCGACCGTGTGCGCTGTTATCGTGCAGAGCGCAACGACTTGCGTTAGCTTACTGAAGCGGTCCGTAATCACGAGCAGGAACCGTTTTCTGTCTTCGTCTTGGGGAGCAGCCCCCAGATGTCGACCGCGAGGCTCTCGAGGGGCCTCGTAGCTGGAAACAATCTCAATCGGTTCATATGTTTCCTCAGCTTCACCCGGTTCATTGCGCAGGTTCGACACCCTCGCACCGTGGCTGCAACGTCTGCCGCCAGATGGGGCCAGTAGTACTCGCGTCGAAGTGCGTAGTACATACGGTTCTGGCCCGGGTGCCCCGCGATGGCCGGGTTGTGGCACAGCCGAAGGAGCCTGGCGCGGAGCGTCCGAGGTACCACGACTTGAACGATATCAGGGTCGAAGGGGTGTCTCCGCTTGAGCACCCCTTGGTGGACCTCGAAGAAGGCGGAGTCCCGGGACTCTGACTGTCGTGCCAAAACGGTTTGGCAGAAGTCGTCCACGCGTTGCTTCTCGGCTATCTCCTCTATCGTAAGAGGGGCCGGAAGGTCGTCCTGCGGTGGGGCGACCGGGGAGTCGAGTGCGCCAGCTTCGGGGTCTTCGGCGCGCTGGATGTCGGCGGCGTCAAACTCGTCGTTCTCCTCCCAAAAAAAATTGGGTCCATGGAGAGCGGGGGCTTCGTCGTCACCTCGCGGTTCGTCGCACGTCCGTGCGCGCGACCTTGTTCGGGCTTCGGCTTGATTCCGTGTCGTTACGAACACATGGACGGCCTGATGATCACAGCTCGCGGTACAAGCGTGGTCCGCGAGCTCGTTCGATACGTCTCGAACTGTCGTGCCCCCGTCGAAAGTGGGGATGTCGTCATCCACCTCGACGTTGGAGCGAAGGTCATTGGCGACCTTCGGCGACACGAGTCGTGACAGAGCATCGGGCAGCTGATGCACGCGTCCGGGGCGGTACTGAATGGTGAAATCGTATTCAGCCAGACGTAGCCGCCACCGGGTGAGTCTTCCGGAACTCTCGGTGAGGGACATGAGCCATCCGAGGGCGTCATGGTCCGTCCGTACGGTGAACTTCGTGCCTTCTACGTACGGCCGTAGTGTGCGGACGGCCCACACTACGGGGAAGCACTCGCGTTCGGTAGCGCTGTAGTTGCGCTCACTATCGGACAGTGAGTACGACTAATACCCCACGGGGCGCCAGTCGTTCGGCTCTTCGTGCTCCTGAAGTAAGGTGCAGCCGAGTTGGTACGCACTTGCGTCGGTGTCTATCATGTACGGACGACCGTGCCGGGGCAATGCGAGTATCGGCGGAGCGATCATGCACTTCTTAAGGTTCTCGAACGCCTGAAGTTGCAGCTCCGTGGGGTTATTGAAATCGGGATCCGAATCCTTGCGCGTCATGTCGGTCAGAGGATGCGCAATCTTAGCGAACCCCTTAACGAATCGGCGGTATACGTTACACGCCCCGAGGAACGAGCGCACTTGCGTCAACGTCCTCGGGAACGTGAACATCTTGAAAGCGTCGGCCGCCGTATCGGCCACGCTCAACTTGCCTGGGGAGATGACGTGCCCCAGGTAGTGCACCTTCGGTCGGAAGAAGCTGCACTTCTTGAGCTTAAGGGAGATACCGGAACTCCGCAGGCTCAAGACGGTATCGAGATGCCTCGCGTGTTCTCCGTGCGTACGGGAGAACACGATCACGTCGTCGAGATAGACGAGGCATATTTGCCAGCGGACTCCGGAGAGTATTATGTCGAGCGCACGTTGGAAGGTGGCCGGTGCCCCTTTGAGTCCAAACGGCATGCGCAAGTGGCGAAACGTGCCCATGTGCGTCGTAAACGTGGTCTTATCCCGGTCTTCCGGAGCGACCGGGATCTGCCAATAACCGGAATTGCAGTCCAGCGTGGTGAAGACGGCTGCATCTCCTAACGAGTCGATGCAGTCGTCCATCCGTGGCAGCCGATACGAATCCGCTGCGGTCTTCGCGTTGAGATGCCGGTAGTCCACGCAGAACCGAAGAGATCCGTCTTTCTTCGGTACGAGCACCACCGAAGACGCCCACTCGGTGCTGGCGGGTTCGATAACCCCTGCGTTCAACATCTTGTTGACCTCCTTCGCAACCATTTCGCGCATGGCCGGGCCCTTCCGATAGGGCATAGAACGAATCGGTTTCGTTCCCGGTTCGAAGGGGATGCGGTGCTCCGTGGCTTGGATCGTTCCAAACGCACCGCTCCACAAACTCGAGTGCTTACGGAGCATCTCGAGCACGTGGCCACGGAGCTTGTCATCATCGATGTATGACAGGTCGATCTCTTTTTCCCAATCCATCGGTGGATTTTCGGGATCCTTTTGCTGGGGGAGTACAGTACCCCGCGCCGTCGGTTGGCTTAAAGGTGACCGTTCGACCGGGTCGACCCCCCTGCCCCCGGCGGTGGTCTCATCGCCGGAGTTGGATCGGCCAACTCCTACCCCATCGACTTGATCGGTCAAGTCGGTCAGGTGTAGCGCGTGAGCGATCCCCTCGGCGACCTTACGTTCGGGAGTGAGGATCGCGAGGGGGTTGCGCTTCGCGTATCCCACGACGGTGTGCTTCGGAAGCCTTCTTTCTCGTCGTGGGAAATTCGCGACGATGACGTCGAAGGTCTGATTCGGTGGGACCTCCGCGACGCCATTCGTCAGCCTCACTCCGTGTCGGTGTTGGAGTGAGGGCTTTGGTTCCAGGAACACGAGGCCCCTCCCCGCGGTTGTCACACGTACGCGGGCTTGTGACATCGCGGGGATGGTAACCCAGCGGGCGATTCGGATCGCTTGCGGGGCCTCCTCGCGTACGTCTGGCCGACCCGTGTGTCGCCCGTGTCGCCTGGTAGGGGGAGTCGACTCCCCCTTTTCGTCCACGATGGCGACGGAACCGCCTTGGCGTAGCTCCATTTGTTGGGCTTCGATGTCGATACATCGCACGTGCGTATCGATGAAGGCCGTGCCAAGAAGGACCGGCACGGCGAGCTGGTCCGCGACTACGAACGGAATTCGGAACACCGTGTTCCTCAACCGCACAGCCAGGCGGACGACGGCCAAAAGCTTGAGGGGGTTGCTATTCGCGCCTGCCAATCGTGGCAGAGGTGCGTCGTGCACGACGTAACGCGTCCAATCGGAGGGAAGGTCGGCCTTCCTCACCAGATTATAACCCGAGCACGTATCAACAGCGATCGTACGGGGTTTAAATGCATTTCCCTCCGTGGCTATCGAGCCGAGGACGTTGTAGATCTTCGACTTCAGAAGGCAAATGACGCCGTCGACAACCTTCGGGGCGACCTTATCGGTGAGGTCGTTCCGCCGGGGCCTTCGATTTCGTGGCTGGCCCCGCTTGCGTTTCCTTCTCCCCCTTCCTTGGGGCGTGCGCGGATCAGTAACGCCCCTCAAATTACTCGAGTCCGTACGACACGGACCTTTCCTGGCGACCTTGGGCTCGCGGGAGTCAGGGGGCCGACCGAACCTTTTTGGTCGTCGTTGCCCCTGGCGCCATCGTTACGCCTCACGGGGACGTCGGCTGTCCCGGTGTCTTGTTCTCCTAACGTCGGGCCTTCGGAGGCCTCGGCGGGCGCTCCCTCCTGTATCGGCATTACAGGAGCTCCCGTGCTCGCCCCCGGTAGCGGGGGATGTATTATCGGACAATACCCCCCATGTCCTTGGCGGGCACGCGGGGTCTGGTCTAGTTCGTGGGAAAAAGACGGCTCACGCGACGGCGTGTACGTAACCGTCTTTACCCTTTTTTCGAACTACCCGTGCTATCGGAGCTAACCTCCTGGCTATCGACGGCCAGGTCTTCTTCGAGTAGCCGGTCGCGTGGGTCGGGACGATTCCCCCACTGCGGCTCGGCGGCCTTGGCGAAGTACTCGGGTACTTCCGGGCCTTGACCTGCGGCGTCCAGTCGTCGCAAGATATGGGGGACGAAGCGAGTCGGCTCTCCTTCGTGACCCTCCGTGGGTAGAGGGTACGGATCCTCTACCCAGTCTTGCAGGTACATTATCGCATTTTGTACCTGCTGGGGTAACCGAGAACGGTCTCGGTCCCCTCTCTCTCCTTGGCGCGGGTACCTTGTGTCCGCCTGGCGATAGGCGGGTCGATCCCGACGATCGACTTCGTTACGACGGTACCCGCCTCCACGGGGGGCGAAGCGTGCGCCCCCACCCGTTCGGTTCGGGAAACCTTGACTCGGGGGACGGCCCTCGCCCACCGCTTGCCGGAGGAGATTGCGCGCACCGGGGCGCGTCTCCATCTGGTAGCAGTAGTTTCTGTACGCCGTGAACATTCGTTGTTCCAGCGACAGGAACGGGCACGCGTACATGGCATGCCCGTACGTATGGCATAGCCAGCACACGTACACGCTGCCGTCCGTTAAGGCGAAGGTCGCCCCGTGCCGCGCCTCCTCATCGGTGAGGAGGGGCACGCGAGGCGCTTCGCCTCCTGCATCTCGGCTCGATATGTCGAGCTCTGCGACCCGGGGGTCCGTACCCCTTGCCACTCTTTGAGTGCCGGCGAAGGCGGTCGCGTAACTCGATGTCGTTCCGGTCAACATCGGTGAGGGGGTTCGTGCCCCCACGGGCCCTGCTCCTTGCGTAATGAGGACAGGGTCGGCCTGCCACTCATCCTCCCCGATAATGGAGGGTCGAGGCGGGCGAACTTGTTGCGGTGGACTTCGTAGTCCTGCCAGCCTTCCCTGCCGGTTTCGAATCCGGCAGAGGTAAACCGCGCCGAGCGCGGTACGTTGTACCTTCCGCCGCGGCGATACGGCGGATGGTCGGAAGATCGGTCTTCTGACTGCCTGGCAGCCTTTGCACAGTTTCGGATACTGCGGCACGGGTTGCCGGTGCAAGTCCCCGCACGAAGTAGTGCGCGAGGGACTGTTCGGAGAAGACTGCCGTGCATCGGAACGCGGCAGTCTCGAGTCGGTCAGCAAACGTGCTTTCTGTCTCATGCGATTGCTGTCGCGCCGTAGCGACAGTGTCGTACGCTTCACCTAACACGTCGTCCGTGAGGTAGCGTTTTAAGAATTGATTCACAAGCCCCGGCCAGCTCACGTCGTCGTGGAGCTGGCCGGCGCGGAGGCCACGCATCGTATAACTCGTATACAGGCGCTCCGCGTCGCGCTCGAGGAAGTGCACGAGGACTCGTACCGCAACACCTTCGGTCAGGTGTTGCGAGTTGGAGGTGATTCGGATATCCTTCAAGAACGGCAGCAGCTGGATCGGGTCGGTACCGTCGAAGCTGCGCATCGTGGGACGGATCCCACGACAGCGTTGGACGTACTTCGCGATCCGTCCCGCGTTACCCGAGGTAACGAGCCTCGATGTGTTATCCAAGCGGTACATACGATAGTCAGCAACGGCGCTGAACTCTTGGATCATCGTATGTACCGGCTCAAGCCCGGGTTCAGCGGGACCCAGCGTGCCGAAGGAGGTAACCGGTAGCGTACGGACGTCTACCGGACCTGGATGCTCGGCGTAACTCGCCGGCGGGTAGCCGCCCCAGCGGGGATCGATGGAGAACATCGGTTCTCCGGATCCGCGGGCGGCTCCTCCACGGTCCTTTTCGTCCGCATACGATACGCGGTCCACTTGCCGCCTACTTCCGGCGATAGGCGGCAAGGCTTGGGTCTCAGACGCGAAGTTCGCGTCTATCGGAGGACGGCTTCCTTCTGCAGTCCGAATGGTAGCGGCACCAGTCGGACGCCAACCTTCAGGGGCGGCGCCGCTCGGAGGTACGGTACCACCGGGCCCTCTCGAGGGGGCACCGGGTAGCCCTTCGGCCATGGTACGTTCCATGTCACGAGCACGCCGACGAGTGGCGTTGCACTCATCGGAGAGGTGTGCGAACGCACCCAATTGATCTGCAGACGGAGAGGTTCGGTCCTCGGGTCGTCTCACCGAGGCTGGCCTCTCAGGGCGACCTTGCCCGGACGGTCCGGGCGAGGCGAAACGGGAGTCTTCGACGAGCACTATCCGCGATTGTAACTCGTCGATCAGTGCTCGGAGATTCTCTAAGGACTGCGTCACTCTATCGAACCTCCCTTCACGCAGGGAGCAGAGTTCGGCCATACATCGAGTGTGTACATGGTCCGATACATCCATCCGAAGGGAAGTACGGACTTCCTCGATGTATTCGGCTATGCGTTAGAAAATCGCCGCCGCTCTTTCCTCGGAGGAACCGAGGGACGGTTCGCGGTCACGAGGACCTGCGTCGCCGTCGCCCGACGGGGCAGATGGGGACTGCACAGCGGCCGGACTCAGATCCGCCGCTTCGGAGCGGATCGAGGGCTCAAACTCTTGGCTCATCTCGACGCGATCGGTTCGCGGAGGGAAGCGGAAGTCTTCTTGGAGATCGGACTCCAGGGTCTTCTAGGTCGGCAGACCACTGTAGCATAAACACCCCCAGCGGTAGGGGTGTATGCACAGTTCGACCGAGACCCCGTCCGATCGGGAAGACGGGGGTGAAGCAGGACACCAGCTAACGGCACCGGGCAGCGGGCCCGGGTAGCGTGGTAGAGCGGGAACGGGGAGGACGCCGGTACGCGCGAGCGGTTCGACGCCTCGACGCCCCGGCGCGGTACTGGGTAACGATCCAGTACCGACGGGCGGAGGCGGAGCCGGCTCGTGGGCGTACCGCGCGCGTCCTCAACCCGCGCTCGGGGCCGCTCTAGGGTAGTTAGCGAGCGCTACCTCAGAATAAGCGGGAAGTCGGACCTTGACGGTCGGTGGGTGACAAGTCCCTGCTTGTCCTCCTCCACCGCCGCCGGTCCGCTCCATATTTAATGTACATAATAACCTATCATAATAGTACAGTACCGATGTACTGTAGCCACGTACTGTAGCCACGTACTGTAGCGGTCGGTCGACACTGTAATACTGTCAGCCATCGGGGCTGACAGTACACGTGTGTGTGCGCTCTTCGGTCCCGCGCGTACATGTGTACACGGGCGCCCCCTGTACTCGGGGTTACACGTGGTGGTACTGTAGAGCATCGACCTCAACAGTAACCGATCCGATTCTGAGTTGATCTAATCTAAAATAAAGCCCCAGGGGGGGGTTATACTACAGAGTCGTGTTCTGTCTGTATTAGACACGGGCGCAGGACCGAATCTCATTCGAAAATCAGAACTCCCGCCAGGAATGGAAACAGTGGTGTCCTTCGGACCAACCCAAGATATCGGCGATGCGAACAACAGGCTACTCCAGACTCTCGGAGCCATCAAGATGCCCGTAAGACTTGGACGTTTTGTGGCTGTTGCCGAATTTATTGTGTGCGAAAAGCTCGCCGTACCGCTGATTCTAGGGCCGGACTATTGCGATAGGTTCGTGGAGGCTATCTACCCACGGAAGAGGACAATGGAGTTGGCAGATTTCTCGGAGGTTCCGATTGTAAGGCGGTTCTCGGCGAGAAAATCGAAGAAGCATCTGGTCCCCGGAGAGGGCGAGGCTGATGCAAAAGGGGAGCGAGTTTCCTCCAGGGTGAAGGTGGCAAGAGCCACGACCATTGAGCCAGGGACGCAACGCGTAGTCGAATGCACCTCGAAGAGGACGGGCCTGGTCGTAGTTCAACCCTATGCACCCCTATACGACAAGCACGGACTGGTAAGCACCAACGGTGTAGTTCAGGTTGAGCCTGACAAACCTTTTAGATTGCTTCTAACGGATTTTAGAAATTACCCTGTCCGGGTTCAAAAAGGGCAAGTGGTGGCGGAACTACTACCGCACCGGAGGGCTGTATTTAAGAGCAATACCACCATTGGTGAGGTACTTGGAATTCAAGAAAGGGATGAGGAAAAATTTACTAATTCTACCCCGCCGCCTACGGGCGAGAGAAGAGGCGAACCGTCGGAACAAGATCGCGAGGACCAGCAAGGAGAACAGAACGGGAGGAAGGGCTCTCCTCGACGGCAACTACGAAGCAGGAGCGGCGGATTGAGCCACGTACCGGACCGGCTGCGCGAAAGATTCCGTCGGATGTTAAAAAAATATTCCCGCATGTGGGACGGGACCCTTGGTGAGATCAACACCACGGTCCACCGGATGAACTGGCCCCAGATACAAGGCCAATTGCACAAGCTCCCTACCGAGCCGGTCCAAAGACTCGGGAGGTCGAGGACGCAGAAGTACAGAAGATGTTAGAAGCAGAAGTCATCGAGCCGGCGCAGTCAGAATGGGCGTCGCCCATTTTATTAGTGCCCAAGCCGGACGGATCGATGCGCTTTTGCGTAGACTACTGCAGGCTAAACGCGGTAACGGTGAAGGACACGTACCCTTTGCCGCGCATGGATGAGTGTCAAGACTCGTTGGGAGACACCAAGGTCTTTTCCGCGTTGGACGCGATTTCAGGGTATTGGCAGATGCCTATTCCGGAAGCGGACCGAGACAAGACAGCTTTTTCGTGTCACTCAGGTCTCTACCGTTTTTCAAGAATGCCCTTCGGGCTTACAAACGCGCCAGCGACGTTTCAGAGAGCCATGGATATCCTGCTGTCTCTGTTCCGCTGAAAATGCTGTCTGGTATATCTAGATGATATCATCATCTTCAGCAAATCCTGGGAGGAGCACGTCGTCCACGTTGACGAAATACTGTCTGTATTGGAAAAAGCAGGTGTGAAGCTCAAGCTTCGCAAGTGCGAATTTTTCGTCGAAAAGATCAAGTACCTGGACCATGTAGTTCGGCCAGGTACATTGGAAGTTGACGGCGCGCGAACCGCCGCATTGGAACAAGTGAGGTATCCTCAAACGCAGACCCAGCTCCGGAGCTTCTTGGGACTTTATAATGTCTATCGTCGGTTTGTCCCACATTACGCGAAAATTGCGCACCCTCTAAACCAACTACTGAAGAAAGGACAACCGGTCCAGTTGGAAGGATACGACGAACCATGCGAAAAAGCGTTTCATAAGCTCAAAGATGCTATCGTGGCGCCACCGGTGTTGGCGCTGCCGAAGAAAGACCTACCATACTCGGTAGACACCGATGCAAGCGACTATCAAATCGGCGCTGCATTATTTCAAACGCATCCGGATGCGCAACGTAAACCCATCGGGTTCTTTTCAAGAACGTTAGCCGCAGCCGAGAGAAACTATTCTGTATCAGAAAAAGAATGTCTAGCGGTAATTTGGGCCGTACAGCCTTTAAGACCATATCTGTATGGCGAGCACTTCATTGTGCATACCGACCATGCCTTGTTGAGGTGGTTGATGAACGTAACCGACCCCAGCGGGAGATTAATCCGATGGAGGCTCCGCCTCTCAGAATTTGATTTCGAAATCAAGTACAAGAAGGGCAAGGCTAACAGCCAAGCTGGTGCCCTGTCAAGATTACGGACCGCAGGAGAAACCGTCGACGAAATCGACGACGAAATCCCATGCTTTATGGCCGAACCGGCCGAGGGTACAGTGGAGGACGAGTAAAATTCTGACGCGTTAGACGACATCCTCGCTCTTGAGGGGGGGCCGCCTCTGATCGCCTCGATCAATTCCAAGCTGTCACTCCGGAGGAGCTCATTCGCGAGCAAGCCGTGGACCCCTTCTGCAACCGCATCAAGGAAGAAATGGACGCCGGAAAGGTGAGAACGTTCAGCATGGAGACCGAGGAACTCGAAGGAACTCTATGCCGTACTGCGGCAGAGTTCGTACAAGTGGTAATACCACAATCGTTAAGGGACCGCGTCCTAGGGTTGAGCCACTACGCAAAATTGGCAGGCCACCCGGGAGGCAGGAACCTTTACAAGACATTGAGAAGATAATTTTACTGGCCTACGATGGCCCTAGACTGCTACGCAGTCGCGAAGAATTGCGCCGCATGTGCGCGGGAAAGGGTGAAGTTAAGAAGAAACACGAAGGAAATGAAGCTGTTCACGCCCAAAGCTCCGCTGGAGTTTGTCGCCATCGACATCCTCTGCGAGCTAATTACAACTAAACGAGGAAATCGGTATATTCTCGCGATCAGCGATCGATACTCGAAACTGGTACGAACCGTACCGTTGAAGAAGATATCAGCTGCGCACATCGCACAAGCCTTCGTTCACCATTGGGTATTCATGTACGGACCGCCGGTCAAGCTGCTGTCCGACAATGGAACACAGTTCACGGTCCGGTTCTTTCAGAACGTCTGCTGAATTCTCGGCATACGCAATGTGTTCACGACTACGCACCACCCGCAAGCCAACGGCCAAGTTGAGAGGTTTAACCGCACGCTGACTTCCGCGTTGCAAAAATATGTTGGAGAGCATCCCAATGACTGGGATCTATTTAGCGACGCTGTGACGTTGGCATACAACACGCAAGTTCATCGAACTACGAACATCGCGCCCTTCGAGCTGGTGTAAGCTCGGGCGCCGAGAAGCATTACGTTGTAAACGCAGCCACGTTTGGAAGGATTTAGCTCGAATCGAGCGTACTACCTGAAATGGCAGTCGTGGTTGGAAAGCCTGATGAAAGGCACTGACAAGAGCTTGCGGAAAGAACAAGCGCGCTACAAGCGGAATTTTGACGCAAGGCTCCGCAAGCCGAAGTATGACATCCCTTCAGGATCCTACATTTTCCTCCGGAAGGAACAGGGGACCGCAACAGAACCTAAACACAAGCTGGCACAAGTTGCCACGGGACCGTACACAGTCAAGAAATCAGATAAGAACACGGTCGTCATCGCCATAGGCGACCAAGAGGAGCGCATGTCGCGAGACAGAGTCGAATTAGCCCCTAGTCCCATGGACTACATGCCGATATCAGGCCTACGACAGGCTCTACAGTTCCTCAGCGGACGCGAGGGGAATCAAGATCGCGACGGGATGGGGAGCGAGGATGGTCCTCCCACGCGAGCGCAGATGTTAGAGGACGAGGAAGATGTTGTCAGTCGAAATCCGTCAGCGGAGAAACCGCAAGACCTACGGGGGACAAGTAATTCAGAAGAGTTGGAGGCACCGGAGAATCTTCGGAATGGGGACGGACAGTTGGACACGCAGGAAGGAGGAACCGGGGGTCAGGAGTACGTGATCGACAAAATAGTCGACCACGCTTATCAAGAGGGAAAATTAATTCTCAAGGTGGAATGGTATGGCTACGCCATTGAGGACGCAACGTGGGAGCCGATTTCTCAGCTACCGCGCAGCGCAGTGGTGACCTATTTCCGGAGGAAGAAACTGCCCCTCCCGCTGCAAGTTACACGCGCGAGACCAGGATGAGCTCCACACGGAATGTGATGATGGAAAGCGAAAAGAAGACGCGAGCCGCAACCTGTTTCCTATCTTTTTACCTTCTTAACTGTTCTGTTTCGTTTTTGATATTTGGTTGTTTTGTTTTTTTTCTATGTGTGTTTTCCCTTCCCGAGACGCACTTAGGTCGGCCATTTCGGAGCGAGCGTGCGTAGTTTCAGGAGAACACGACAGACGCCCAAGGGCGACAGGGAATTGCGAACTGCCGACCGTGATTAAGGCTACAAGCTGTATCTCGAGTCGAGGAAGAAGTCTGTTCTACAAGGGAGCAGATGTGACGAGAAGATTGAAGAAGAAGGGGATGCGTCAGATTGACGAGTGTGGTATCTTCGAGATAAGGTAGAAGGTTGGAAGAGGATGCAGTCGATGGGCGACTGCACGCGGACGAGGCAGATCAAGACGACGTGTAGGATGCGAGAAGTGAGAGAACCGCGACTGAAATAGTGGAGATAGGAGGAAAACAATCGCTCGCCTGGAGGATGACCGAATCGAGAATCAGCAACCGGATATCGGCTCTGTGCGGAGTTATGAGGCTCCAAGGTATTCGCGTGGTAGCGAACGGGGATGACCCCGTCGAGAAGTTATCAAGTTGGAAAGGATGTTATGGATCGCGCCGTGGTGAGGAGTAAGGACGGTCCTCACACACGCACACCCAGGCGGGATTACGCATGCGGGATGTCGTCGAGTCGAGACAGACGCTGTGAACCACAGCACGAAGCTAGCGAGGAATGAGCATAGCGGAAGTAAGGTGCATCGGCAATAGCGAGAAGGAAAGATGAGGTGAGACGGACGTTTAACAAACGAGAGGATCCCCGAGCAAGGACAATGTGCATGCCTACAGGGGATTGAGAAATCGCCAGAGGGGATGTCGTCCCAATGGGTCGTTGCTGTTGATTCGCCGATTGCGACAAACACCGCCGCAACTGCATTTTTTTACCGCGAGCAGCGTACTCACCGGGTCATAACAATGAACTCTCTTTTCTTTTCTATTCCTTTCCTTCGTTTCGGTTTTGTTTATTTTTTTTGATGTCGAAGACACAGCCCCGGGCAACGTCCGGTGGACCTAAGAGAATGAGGGAGGTCAACCAAGTCGTTCACTTACAAGAAGAGAAAAGAAAATGGATACACGACGATAAGATTAAGGCAGAGCTTCCCGGAGGGGCGTACTTCATGTCGTTGGGGAAAGGCTGAAATGGCCGACGGCTGGTTGAAAGACTGTGTGTAATTGAGGAAGTGTCTGGTGGCAACCAGACGGCGGCATAAATGGGAGAGCGGAACGCGTTTGAAAAGAGCAGGAGGAAGTGGATGATGAGATGTGCGACGAGGCTGAGGCATTGACAGGAACGAGTGTCGGAGGCGTGGGAGGCGTACCTCTTGAGGATGAAGAGATGCACTACGATGCGACGGGAGAGTCCGAAGGGCAGGCAGTTGTTGTTGTATGGCCCATCGCGTAAGCCGCGGGACATCCCCGAGCACACCGCGACAACACCCCGTGAAGATCGACGAGTGTCGCGATGCCCAAGTGGAACAGAGAACCACACCGGGAATTTTTAAGCAAAATTTAGGAAGGCATGTCGCGTCGAGCGCACGAGGCGCTAGGTACTTAGAAGATGTGCAACAACACGCAAAAATTTCCTAGCGCGCGCGTAACACACTCACCGATCCCCGACGATCAACTCCTCCCTGTTTTTGTTTCTCTCTGTTTTATTTTTATTTTGCTTTGTCTAGTGACCTTGAAGACGGGCGTCGCCGCGCGGACATATACAAGACGGGAATTCTCGACCAAGAGGAGCGGCGCGGGGAAGACTAACAAGAGATAAGGAGACTGGCAATGCGACGGAACCGAACCGCGTCACGAGATCCGAAATCGGCTCGAATCCGGCATCGCCGGAAGCGAAAAGAATGCTGTGTGATTTACGCCTGACGACGTCCATTCAAGGAAGACTTGCGAGTAGATGATCGCCACTAAACTACGACGCTGTGGTCCAAGCCGAGGAGGAGAGCGAGTGCCTATTTGTTGCTTCAGGGCGTAAAGTTACGAGATTCCCTACGCCGACTGCGCATACAGTACCGCGATATTAGCAGGAGAAGTATAAGAAAGCGGCAGGATGCAGAGTCACCGAGCGCGCAGGATGCTGCTGACAGCGTCGCACGACGACGTCGTCGAGCTCGTCCCAAGTGCGTAGGATGCGTTCCACAGATCAAGAAGTGTACGCTCGACAAGCGAAAGCATTCTGCCCTATGAACCAAGGCCATGCAGACTTCGTCACGATCGCGTGAAGGTCGATTGAGCACCCACATAGAAAGGCTGGCCCCTGTTCGCGCCGGACCGCGAATCTTTTCCTGAGAAGCCTCGTTGGTCGAGGCAGACGCAGACAGAAGCAAAAGAGGGAATTCATAGACAGGAGAATCGTAGTTTGGTTTCGTTCCCTGTTAGGCGATCGAGAACCTCGTGCCCCTGTCCGACAAAATGGCTCCGACGGAGAAAAATTCGAGGAGACGACCCCGCACGGCGGAGGTCGATCAGCGAGTTTACAAGGACTAAGAGAAGGACCATAAGGCGCTCACCCCCGTGCCAACAGGAGGAACACCCCCAACAGCAAAAGGGAAACAGGGACTTGCCTGGAGGATGAGAAGCGTAATGGGGAGTCAAGGACGGTCATCACCGGGCGTGCGTGGTTCATACCAAAATGGCGCTGCCAGCGCCACCCAAGATTGTCTGCACGAACGCCGCCGGTGCGTACGAAATACAAGCGAGCGACTCCGAAGGAGAGAAGGCGACGCTCTACGAGCTTGTAATCACGACGATCCATTTGTTGCTACGGCAACCGACGACCGCCCCTCCTTCATTTTCCGATTAGTTTCATTTCTTTTACTCTCCTTGTTCGTTTTGTCTCAATTTGTGTTACTGTACTGTCGAGTAGATGCTCGAACCGCAAGTACCGACGGACAAGACGAAACGGGGCCCGACAAAGGAATGGGGTGAATATCAAGAGGTGGGACGATTTATGAGAAGCGAGAGTGGCGAGAATCTTTCATTTATTTTTTAGGGGACATCAATGTTTGACATTTTAATGTGTCCGGCATGGGCGTGACGACAATGGTAATCAGAGGGGGAACTCAAGAATGAGCATGCCGGGCTACATGAAGAGGAGGATTTCGGGACGCGTGCACTGCGAGGAAGAGGAAGAAAAAGGTTGGGACGGTAAGGGGTGGAGGAGAAGGTAACAGGGATGCACGCGCTGTAGCAGACGTGACTACAAGAGAAGGAAAAGAGAAGGTAATAGGGGATGTGAAACTGCAGTAGCAGAGGTGCACGGAAAAAGGAAAAGAGAAGGAATGCGGCAACGAGAAAAAAAGAGAAGGAAAGTGGAAAGAGGCAGATCCGACCGCCGTGACGGGACCAGAAAGAAAAAAAAAATAATGATAAGAAGAGGAAGCTGAGGAGGAGAGGACGCCCAGAGGACGCGTTTTTACTCACGCAAGGGGGTAATGATGCGAAAATGGGTCATGAGGGATCTGCCGTGAACAGCAGATCAACGGGACTGAGCACCGGAGCCGCTTTCCTTCGGCAGAG
The DNA here is from genome assembly GCF_000350225.1 of Chondrus crispus. Lineage (NCBI taxonomy): Eukaryota > Rhodophyta > Florideophyceae > Gigartinales > Gigartinaceae > Chondrus > Chondrus crispus. Next base: position 538,325 of record NW_005178734.1, on the reverse strand, counting down.
AGGTGAGGAGACGGGCGAGGATGCGTAAGTCCTCCAGAGTTGCACCCTGCAGCGCCTCTGCCTCTACGCCATGGGCCCGGAGAAGTCGATTATAGACGCCTGAGGCGGTGTTGTTTTCTTTGGGAACTGAGGGTGAAGGAAGAGCCAAGGCAGGCGTGACGAGTGGTTCCTCACGCGAAGGGGAAGTCTGACGTGGGGTCCGACCCACGTCAGACGGCGGCACTTCCCGGACTGATAGGGTTTCGGTTGAGTTTGTTGAGGGGAATACGACGCGAGGAGGACTTTCGAGTGTGGATTGACACACCGGAGGGGGGCGTGGCAGTGAACGAGCCGGCTGAGATCGAAGGCAGGCCAATGGAATTGCAGGCAAGGACGGCTCGGTGAGACGAAGCGTTGGGGACTGTACGTCCGGCGTGGAAGGCTGGACCGCGGAACGAGGAGACGAAGGGGCGGACGGTCGAGAGCACACGCGCTCTGCACGAGGGTCCACGCCTCGCTCGGGAACCGCGTCGGGTAGGGGGATTTGATTCCGGAATTGTCGACTCAGTCGAGCTTCTGAGGATGAGCACAGCGTCGACGTCCAGGGGTTGAACCAGACGAAGTCACCAGCCGCGCTGTGACTACGTCCGGGAGAAAAGGAGGGACGTCGCTTTGCGAAGGAGCGGGAAGAGTTGTAAGGGGGAACGCTATCCCAATCGATCTGCTCAATCTTGTCGAGCAGTGAGTGCAATTCGAGGTCGGTGTCGGCGCCACCCAGGGGGACAGTGTAATCCAGAAGGCGCATGAGCTCAACGAGCTTCGGAGGAAGGTACCACAGACGCCAACAATCATACGCCTCCCAAAGCAAGGTGCCAGCGACCTTCACGCACCACTCGGTCATGAAAACAACCCACAATCCGTGTCGGGGGTTGTTCAGGTGGCTCCCGAAGTATGTAAGGATGGGGCCCAATTCCGCCCAAAATCCTTGACAGACTTCAAATTGACCCCACCATGAGAGCAGCTGCTGGTATCGGTTGACGTAGTGTGACCGCGCGATCTCCCCCGCCTCGAGCATTTGGTATGCCAGGAAGTATCCCGTGTCCGATCTCATTTTACGCTCGTACCGGACAGTGTTTTGGAAGAAGAAGAGGTTCCCGCGTTTCATGCGCCGAAAATTAACAGGGAGAATCGCACGCGTCCACGACGTTGCGTCATTCGTCACTGTCAATTGGTTATGCCATAAGCGGGCCGCTTCCATTACGGGGTCACCCCGGGTCCAACTGAGGAGGTTGTCAAGATACTGGCGCTCCCCCTCCGTGCGGAATTTCCACGTGTCACAGCCCAAGGAAAGAGGAATAAGGGCGTCGGTCAAATGGAGGTCAAGGCGGGCGAGTACAGTGTCCATGAGTCGCCGGGACAAGGTGCGACGACCGCGTGGAGAGAAGTGACGAAGGATGGATGTAGGAATGGCAATGCGGGCGCACCAGTCAAAAGTGCGAATGGCTTGTAGGGGTAGTTGGCCGGGTAACATGCCTGCGCCGTCTGCAAAACTATGTTCGATGTCGGCAACATCGCGGACGCCTACGGAGGAGAACCATTGGGAAGAGGCAAAAAGGGAAGGATGTTCACGCATGGATTTGTCTTGTAGCTCATCGAGCGAGGGGTATCGACGGGCTACCCAAGAAGAATGGTAGCCCGGATGGAAGGCCGGTTCGGTAGGGTTGGTAACAGGAGGAAGACGGGGTATGGAAGGAAGACCCCGGGGCACTTCGGGCTTGCGAGGAAAGCCCACACCCGGACGCTTACGGGTGGCACTATCGTCCGAGCGTTCCGACGGAGAAAAAAGCATGGTATTTTTCGTCTTACCCTTGCCAGAACGCCGCGCAGAGTGATTGACGGTTGGGAAACACGGTAAGGGACGTCAGGAGATTATACGATGGCTTGGCGCTGCACAAGGGCGCTCAGAAGGGGGATATGTAGTGCAATACGCACCTGAAAAGGGGGGTGAAAAGAAAGGAAAATATTTGGATATGAAAAGTAGTCCGGGTTTGGGGACACACGTGTGAATAATTGCACAGTTTTAAATTTTAATTATTTTATTTTATTTAGTTAATTAGTTGGCATTAATTTTGCTGACATTAGATTAGATCTACAATCTAACGCCGAGAGCTACTGTAGTGGCTCCGGCGGGGCGATATATACCTTAGCCCTCTGACCACCAAGTCAGTAAAGGTAACCCGAGTTGCGGGAGTTAGATCTCGCCTTCGTCGAAGACCGCTTCCGTTCACGCGACGCGCTTCACTTCTACGCTGCCAACGACATCCTCTATTGCTCGGGGTCCCCTTTTCCTTATCCTTTTACCTTTTCTATCTCTAATTCCTATCCTTTTCTATCCCTACATCTATTTTTCCCTTAATTGTGTTGGTTCCATTGGAGTCGGTCGCGACCGATCCGGTGTTGGTGTTTTGCCATCGGGCTGCACGTAGGTCATAGCGCTGCTACAGTGTCCTGTTCCATCGGAAGGCTGTTGCAACGACGCCTCCTTCGAAGGTCTTATCATACAAGACAGTGTTGGTACCATCAGTTGCGATTGCGATTGCGTTGGTGTTGGTGTTTTTGCCATCGGGCAACACGTTGGTCGTAGCGCTGCTACATAGTTACGTTCCCGTTGGGTGGTGCTGAACAAGCCCCCGTCGAAGACCTTGAATTATACCCAAGGAGCTGAAGACGCTCGTCGAGCATTGGCCATCCAACCCAGCGAACCGCGGTTACGTTCTCGTACACAAGCCCAACCCGCACTCGCCGAGCACTGAAGTCTTCACAAGTCTCTATCACCATTTTCCTCCCGGGACGGGTATCTTTCTTTAACCCCCCCTCCGTCGGAGTCGAGCTACCGTGGGCCGCAAGCCCACATAAAGGGAAAGGAAGTCCCGACCGCTTCGTAGCGCGTGCCATCGGCAGTAGTTGTTGCTGTTGCTATGTTGGTTCTTTTTGTTTGACCGTTGGACTGTGTTCGCGGCCTGCCAGGCACATTGCACTACAGTTCGGCGTGCTCCTCGTGCGTTCGGGAAAAAACAATGACGTCGTCGACGTATACGAGACATATCTGCCATCTTAAGCAGGACAAGACGATGTCTACAGCCCGTTGAAAGGTGGCCGGCGCCCCTGAGTCCGAACGGCATACGCAAATGGCAAAACGTACCCATATGCGTGGTGAACGTGGTCTTATCCCGGTCCTCCGGCGCGACCAGGATTTGCCAGTAGCCCGAAATGCAGTCGAGCGTAGTGAAGACGGCTGCATCCCCTAACGAGTCGATGCAGTCGTCCATCTGGGGCGGCGGATACGAATCCCCTGCCGTTTTTGCGTTAAGACGTCGGTAGTCCAGGCAAAACCGAAGAGAGCCGTCTTTCTTCGGGACGAGCACCACCGGCGAAGCCCACTGGGTGCTCGCGAGTTCGATAACTCCAGCGTTCAACATCTTGTTGACTTTTTTAGCGACCATCTCACGCATGGCGTGCCCCTTTCGGTAGGGCATAGAACAAATCGGTTTCGTCCCCGCCTCGAGTGGTATGCGGTGCTCCGTTGCTAGTATCGTACCGAGTGCACCGCTCCATAGACTCGAATGCTTACGGAGCATGTCGAGAACCCGTGAGCGGAGCTTGTCATCATCGGTGTATGACAAGTCCATTCCTTTTTCCCAATTCTCCGGCGAATTTGCGGGATCCTTATTTGTGGCTCGCGCGGTGCCCTCCGTCGATGATGAGCACCTGTCGGCCGATCTTCGGTGCCGGCGTGATTTTGCTCGGCGACCTTATTTTCTGCGGAGCTTGGATGGCCAGCTCCCCATCTTCCGGCTTGCACATCCAAGTCGGTGAGATGCAGCGCGTGTGCAATCTCCGCCCCGACTCGGCGCTCGGGCGTCAGGATCGCTAGCGGATTGCGCTTCGCGTAACCGACGACGGTGCGCTTCGGGAGCCGCCTCGCTTCGCGCGAAAAATTCGCCACGATCACGTCGAAGGTCTGGTTCGGTAAGACCTCGGCTACACCGTTCGTGAGTCTCACTCCGTGTCGACGTTGGAGTGACGGCTTGGCTTCCAAGAAAACGAGGCCGCTCCCCGCGGTAGTGACGCGTATCCGTGCTTGCGACATCGCGGGGATGGTGACCCATCGGGCGACACGGATCGGCTGTGGGGCTTCTTCGCGTACGTCGGCCCGACTGGACTAGCGCTCGTGGCGCCGGGTTGAGGGAGACGGCTCCCCCTTCCCATCTGCAATGGCGACGGAGCCACCTTGTCGGAGCTCGAGCCTCTGCGCATCGATGTCGATACTTCGAACGTGCGCATCGATGAACGCAGTGCCCAGAAGGACGGGTACTGCAAGCTGGTCGGCGACCACGAACGGAATGCGGAACGTCGTGTTCCGCAGTCGGACGGCCAGCTGCACGACCGCGGTCAGCTTGAGCGGGTTGCTATTCGCGCCTGCCAACCGTGGCAGGGGCTCGTCACGTACGACGTAGCGCGTCCAATCGGGAGGAAGGTCGGCCTTCCTCACCAAGTTATACCCTGAGCGGGTATCGACTGCAATAATATGAGGCTTGAACGCGTTCCCCTCGGTTGCGATCGAGCCGAGGACGTTTTATATCTTCGATGTCATCAAGCAGATGACACCGTCGACTACCCTCAGTGAGGACGGCTCGGCCAGGTCGTTCCGCTTGGGCTGCCGGCGCCGGTTCCGGCTTCTCTCCCGTGGTCTGCTGCCTTGGCCGCGGGGCGTCTGTCCGTCAGTGACGTCCTCGCGGCAAGTTGCGTCCGTAGGCGACTTGATTTCTTCTGGCGGCCCCAGACCCCCTTGGGTCGGGCCGCCGGCGCGTTCGATGCGCTTCTTGTTAGGCACGTGGCTCACGGCGGCCGCGATGCCTTCCTCTAGGCGTGCCGGGCTCTCGGTTGCCTCGGCGCCTTTGTCCTCCCGCACCGGACTTACGGAATTCTCGGTGCGCTCGGGCGGGGCCGAGGAGAATATTATAGATAAATATTTCCCTCCTCCGCGGGGGTGGAATCGTAACGGGTCTATGTTGGTGTGACAAGACGGCTCTCGCGACAGCGCGAACGTAACCGTCTTTACGGGGTTTTCGAACTACCCGAGCTGTCGGAACTACCCACCTTGCTATCGTTAGCTAGCGCGTTGACGGGTCCCTGGCCGTGGTGGTGCGCGTCGTTCCCCACCCCGGCTGGGCATCCTCTACGAAGTAATCGGATACTTCGCGACCTTGAATTGCAACGTCCGGCCGTTGCAATATTTGAGGGGCGGCGAGAACCGGTTCTCCTCCGCCTCCCTCCGTGGGCTGGGGGTTCGGACCCCCAACCCAATCTTGGAGGTACATGATGGCGTTCTGTACCCTTTGGGGCAACTGGGGACGGCCCCGGTCGCCTCTTCCATCTCGACGGGGATACCACGTATCCACCCGACGAAGGTCACGTCGATACCTTTGATCGGTTCCCGGGTGTCGATACCCGCCTTCACGAGGGGGGAAACGGACGCCCCCACCGGATCGATTCGGGTCACTTCGCCGCGGGCCTCGGTCTTCCCGCGCAGACTGCTGGATGAGATTGCGCATACCAGGGCGCGTTTCCATCTGATAGCGGTAGTTCCTGTACGCCGTGAACTGACGTTGTTCAGGCGACAGGAACGGGCACGCGTACATAGCGTGGCCGTACGTCTGGCACATCCAACAAACGTACACGCTGCCATCCGTCGACGCGAACGTCGCTGCGTGCCGTGCCTCCTCGTCGGTGAGTGGAGGCACGTAAGGCGGCATGCAGTCCCCTTCTCGACGGGAGATATCCAGCTCTGCCATGTTGTGGTTCGAACCACCCGTGGCTTTGGGCGTGTGCGCGAACGCAGTCGCGTAGCTTCCCGTCGATCCCGTGGAAGCTGGCGTTAGAGGTCGGCCTCCTGCGCCGTCGAAGCCTTGCGTAATGAGGACAGGGTCGGCCTGCCACTCATCTTCTCCAATGTGGAGGGCGGTCGCCGGCGAACTTGTTACGTGCGACCTCGGAGCTCGGACTCCCTTCGCTGCCGGCTTCGGATCCGGCAGCGGCAAACGGCGACGAGCGCGGTAGGTTGTTCTCTCAGCCGTTGCAATACGGCCAATCGTTGAGAGTTCGGTCTTTTCTGGTCCGGGCAACCTTTGCATCGTCTCGGCCACTGCGGCCCGGGTCACAGTGGACAACCCGCGCACGAAGTAGTGCGCGAGGGCTTGTTCTGAGAACACGGCCGTGCATCGGAACTCGGCGGATTCCAGTATTCCAGCGGTCCGCAAACGTGTTCTCGGTTTCGTGAGGGAGCTTTCGCGCCAACGCGACAGCATCAAACGCTTCCCCTAACACGTCGTCGGTTAGGCAGCGTTTGATAAATTGGTTGACGAGACCAGGCCAGCTCGTGTCGTCGTGGAGCTGGCCGACGCGGAGGCCACGCATGGTGTAACTCGTATACAAGCGCTCCTCGCCCCGCTCGAGGAAGTGAGCGAAAACACGGATTGCCACACCTTCGGTCAGGTGTTGGGCATTGAAGGTTATACAGATATCCTTCAGGAACGGGAGCAACTGAATCGCATCAGTACCGTCGAAGCTCTTCATCGTGGGGCGGAGCCCACGGCAGCGTTGGACGTACTTGGCGATCCGTCCTGCGTCACCCGAGGTAACGAGCCTCGAGGTATTGTCCAACCGATACATCCGGTAGTTCGCGACGGCGCTGAACTCCTGTATCATGGTGTGGACGGGCTCGACCCCAGGTCCGGCGGGATCCCACGTTCCGAACGGAGTGACGGGCAATGTTCGGACGTCGACGGGGCCGGGATGCGCGGTAAGATCCGCCGGCTGGTAGCCGCCCCAGCGAGTATCGAAGGGGAGAATCGGTTCCCCTGATCCGCGGGCGACTCCTCCACGGCCCTGGTCGAGTTCGGTCAGTACCCGTCGTGATTGCCGCGTGCTTCCGGCAGGGCTTAAGTCTCGGACGCGAAGTTCGCGTCCGCCGTCGACTTGATGTCCTCTGCCCTTCGGCTGGTGACGGCACCAGCCGGGGGCCACTCTTGCGATCCGGACGCGCCCGGAGGAACAGTAGCACCGAGCCCACTCGAGGGGGCTCCGGGCGGCCTCTCGGCCGAGGTCTGTTCCATCTCACGGGCACGGCGCCGCGTTGAGTTAAGTTCCGCCGCCATGTGTGCAAACGCTCCCATCTGTTCGGCAGATTGGAAGGGTTGCGGGTCTCGTCGAACCCCGGAGTTTGCACTCGCGGGTCGACCCGCAACCTCTACGGCGGGGGAATCAATGCGCGCGTCTTCGACCAGCACCAAACGGGCGTGTAGCTGGTCGACGAGCGCGCGCAGGTTCTCCAAGGACTGAGTTACGCGCTCGAACCTTCCTTCGCGGAGGGAGCGCAACTCTTCCATACAGCGGGCGTAGACGCTGTCAGAGACGTCGATACGGAGTGAAGTCCGGACATCCTCGATGTACTCGGCGATGCGATCGTACATCGCGCGAGAGCGTCCTTCGGAGAAGTCGGGCGACGGTTCACGGTCCCGAGGACCTGCGTCGCCGTCCCCCACTTGGACGCGTAGCGCGGCCTCTTGCACATCCGCCGTCTCGGATCGGATCGAGGTCGGGTACTCGGCGCTCATCTCAACGCGTACGGACGCGGAGGTAAAGGACAACTTTCTCGGCGTGATCTTGAAGGTCTTCTAGGTCGGGAGACCAGTGTCGCATAAACACCCCACACACGGCGGAGGGGTGTTTGCGATGTTCGGCGGAAATACCCCGGATCGGCGTACAGAGGGTCTTGAACCAACCCATGCCACCGGAAGCGGGTCGGTTGCGGGTGGTAGAGCGTGGTCGGCGGGGACCCGCGCGTAGGCGAGCGAATCGACGCCTCGACGCCCCGGAGCAGTACCGGTTGACGATCCGGTACTGACGGGCGGAGGCGGATCGCAGCTCGCCGTCGTGTTGCGCGCGTCCACTACCCGCTCGGTGGTAACTACTCGCGGAACAGCGGTGTGAGTAGAGTAAGCTGGGTGGTCGACCGTCGGTGGAGGGTTGCCTAGCTTGGTCCCTCCCCCGCCGGCGGCCGCTCCCTATATTCATTGTACAAGTTAATTAACCGTCTACAGTACAGTACCGACTGTACTGTAGTCGGCTTACTGTAGACAGTGCGGCCCGGCCCGCACTGTAACGCTGTCAGCCGTCGGGGCTGACAGCACACGTGTGCTACACGTGGGGTACACGTGTTGGTGCGCGCGCGCTGTAAGATATGCGCGCGCACGCTGTAAGGTCCGTACCTTACAGCATTAGATCTAATTTTAAATCTAATATATAGTACAGTAGTCGGCGGTTATGCTACACCATCATATCCTCTGATCAACGCTTACGGAAAAGAGGAGGAAATCTTCAAAAGAAAAGTGTCACTTGCTCATGTATCTGAGATATCTGCAGATGCAAAGGTTATAATTGTTAAGATATCTGAATCATTTATGCGGAATCAAGAAAGATGAGGTAATACTGCAGGAGAGGAGGTAGTCACCATTGTAGCAAGAAACCAAGAAAGACGTGCAACTCCGGATTGCATCAGAACGGGACAGGTGACTACTGCATAATGTAAGGAGGACTCCCCTCACCATGAGCACAAACCTTACACTCAGACCCGTACTTAATAATAGAATTGTAGCTCCACCAGAGAGGAGGCACAACAGACACTACAGAAAAAACGCAGATACAACCGACAGTAAAGATTTCAAACTGGAAGCTTAGCTTCCAGCGCCCTTCCAGACCGGAAGGACTTCCCGCTCGCAATTGACGCTGATCTGCCCCACGGGCGTGGAAGTGCAGGCTGTTAGTCTACCGCGAGCTCCCTTCCAGCATCCCTGCGATACTGGATCACTTCGAAGTATACCAGTTCGTCGGCAAACTGGATTATGGACAATTCAACGAACAATGACCCTTTGGAACACATTCCTCCCCCGAACCCACTACTGGCATCAATTAATCGTTTGGTCGGTCGCTCAGACGAGCAGCATGCTTTAATCGATGGCATGCGGCACTTGCTGGAATCAGAATTTTCATCAGTTGCCGAAGCAAAATGCAGCGCACTGGAACTTTTACCACTCCCAATTGTTTTGTCCAGCAGTGTCCTCAAGTCTCCAGTCATTTTTCAAATCCTCCGCCAAGTACTGCGAAAAATTGGAATAACCGTTGAGCAAAAGCATGGACTCCTCGTTTCACAAGCGGTTTCTGAAGCGCTGTATCGCGATGACGTCAGTATGATTCGCACTGCTCGTGAAGAAATCAAATGCTTCAAGAGCTGCAGGAGCGGTGAAGCACCAGCCATGTCAAATGTGAACCCAAGTTTAGTTGCAAGCGATAGAGTGGTTGGTAACAAATTTTCTGCTCACAACGAACAGATGGCTTCTTCCAGGAATGTCGATTCAACGTCACGACATTTTTCCGAAAACAGAAGGTTCAGCGGTATATTAGGAAATTCGTCTAGTCTGCCAGAAACCCAAAAGGCGTATCTTACATATTGTGAACAGAAAACTTTCCCTCGTGCAGATCGTGTTAAATTGGTATCCTTAATTTTAAAGGGACCGGCTCTCGGATTCTGGGAAGAGCACATACAGCCTGACCCACAAATCATTCAAGTGGCATCCGTGTTCAGCATGCTTGAAAAGCAATTCGATTCGCCAGCACATCAACGCCAAATTGAGGCAATGACTGTAAGTATGAACATAGAAGATATACGAAGGAAAGAGTCATGCTCGCGCGTAGCTGCTTTAGGTACACTCTATCATGAGGTCAGTCGTCTGAACGAACAGTTCCCGAAGGAAAAAAGAGGCGAAGTTTTCAAAATTAATACACTTATGAAGATTGTAGACCGATATGTGTGGTCTCGCTCAGCGGAGGAGGACGTCATGCAAGGGAAACTTAAGTACCAAGACTTATACACTAAGCTCTCAGCATCTCTGGTTATTTGGGAAAACGAAGTAAGGCGTGGAGGCAATGACCCTGAGTCATTTGACGATTTTCGAACGGCTCAGAGCTCAAGTTTTATTGGATATGGCGCGCAATACGCATACTCAAAGCAAGAAGGCAGGAATATTCGCTTCGGGAGTATGCAGCCATTTCGTGCCCCCGTTCGTTCTCCCGTCATGAGAACCGCTCAATCGACAAGCGGACCCGTTTTCGCGAAAAGTGATAGAGATCGAAAAAGGGACATGACCAAAGTACAGTGTTTTAAATGCAGGAGATTCGGACATTATAGAAGCGACTGCAGGGAACTGAGTGGAGGAAACCTTGCTGAAGCCGCGAGGTCTAGGATGAGAGAAATTGGAGGAAGTCCCAACAAAGCAGCTGCACAAGTACTGTATGAGCTTGTCGTTGATGAACAAGAATATTTCAGCCCCAGCAACAGTGAAGAGAGCATTAGCGAGGACGACCCCAATCTTTTTGAAACACTTCTCCTGTCCAATCTCGAACTTAAACAGGAGCCCCACGTCAGCACAGAAAGCATAAGGGACGCAGCACTGGGAAATAATTTTGGGGGTGAGGACGAATTGGCTCAGGCGAATTTTCAGGTGCCAGACAGATCATAAAACATGGCCTTCTGTCTGGCGTCAAACGGCCAAAGGAACCAGACAAGTTTCCAGTAATTGGAGATCCCGTAAAGGGCTGTCGAGTTTCTACACAGAATGTTTACGCCCTAACTCTCAGGAACACTACAGTACAGCAGTTTGAAGGCGCATGTCTAGATACTGGAGCATATCGTACCGTTGTAGGTCTCTCTCAGCTGCTCCTTTATGAGAAGAAATATGGCGTCACCCTCAAACCTTGGCGAGAACCAGCAAACTTTATTTTCGGAGATCACGTATCGCCCTCTCTAGGAGTTGTATTCTTAATCATTACAACTCCCCATGGACCAGTACAAGTTAAAACGCACGTGGTTAAGCCAAGTATCCCATTTTTGATTGGCCTGGATGTTCTAGATTATCTCGGATGGAACATATTAACTGTGCAAAACAAATTGCAGTCTGTCTACGACGGATGGCTCATGGACTGTGTAAGAAAAAACGCGCACATATATATCGAATGGGATAAAACCGAGTCCATACACTACTCAGCAGAGACTCTCCGGAAATTGCATCATCAATTCATGCACCCCTCCACCGGAAAATTACTCAATCTGCTTCGTCGGGCGTCTCATGAGAAGCTCTGTAAAAATACCAAAGCAATTTTGGAAGACATCCGCAAGGCATGTCATGTCTGTGAGACATACTCGTGTAGGCCTGTGACTTTCAAAGTGCGAATGCCAACCGAAATAATTTTTAACAGAGAAGTGAGACTGGACTTGATGTTCCTGAAAGGGAAACCGGTACTACACGTCGTGGACAGAGATACAAATTTTTCTGCTGCTCGATTTTTACCGTCCCAGTCATCGGAAGCCATTTGGAACACTTTCTTGTATTGTTGGGTTACTGTTTACACAGGCTATCCTCTAAAAATGTTGACCGATCAGGGAACCGCGTTCTGTAAATCTGAACACTGGCAAAGGCAATGCGAGGAGGCAGAGATTACACTGCGTCACACAGGAGTGGAGTCACATAACTCCCTGGGGAGCGGCGAAACGTATCATGCTCTTCTTAGACGCATTTACCACAAGGTTTCTATGTCGAATCCGAATTTCTCAGCACCACTATGTCTATCTCTGGCAGTGAAGGCAATTAATGATACAGCAGGCCCAAGTGGATTGGTCCCCTCACTTTTGCTTTTTGGGACATTACCAAGGCTTCCTAGAGATCATTCTGACAAATCATCCCTTAAATCTCACCCAACCTACAAAGAAAAAATGAATGCTCTTGCCCTGGCTCGGAAAGAATTCGAAACAATCATCACAAAAAATCGCATCGACTTGGCTATCCGAAAGAAAATACCACCCTCAGCAAAGCATAAATTTCACCCCGAAGAGATGGTTTATGTCTACCGGGAACGAAAGCGGAAATGGGAAGGACCATTTAGAATATCTAAAGTGCATCACGACAAGTCTGTGATACTGGAAGTCTCGAAGCATTTGCACCAGCAGTTTAACATTTCCCAAATTAAGCATGCCATAACAGATACCAATACCGAATCCTCCCAACCTCACGCGAAACACAGGCAGCTTTCTCAAATTAATTCGGATCACGAGCTGAGACGCAGTGCAAGGGTGATAACAGAAACCGATAGATACGTTCCAACATTTTTAGTGAGAGACGCTGTTCGAGGAAGCGGCATTTTGTATACAGAGGTCATCAGCCCACGCGATCCGAGAAGCGGAAAATTTGAAGAAGCAAAGTTGAAGGAACTCACGGGGCTCATCGAGAAAGGAACGTTTAAAATTGTTCTGCGAGAAGAGGCAGGCGAAAGACCAAATATAATTCCTACTCGTTTTATCCTTGGCATCAAGCACGGAGATAACGGTACCGAGCTTCTAAAAGCCCGCTTCGTTCTTGGTGGCCACCGCGATCGCGAAAAGCCCTTCCTGGTTCACAACTCAACGGCACTACGCCATCACTCAGTTCGAATATTGGTTGCTCTTGCCGCAATGTTTGGGTTCAACCTATGGTCCTCGGATGTCAACCAAGCCTACCTACAAGCTGCAGAGAATTTACAACGCAAGATTTTTATAAAGCCGGACATTTTGCAGTTGTCCTCAAATGAGTTAGTACAAGTAATTAAGCCCTTGTATGGGCTAACAGAATCAGGAGACTACTGGGGAGAAACGAGCAAAGACCATCACACACAAGATCTCAAAATGGAAGCCACCGATGGAGACCTTTCCCTATTTTTAAGAGAATTGGAAATCGACTTGTTGGTCTATCGGGAAATTATGTTGATGATTTTCTCCGGGCCGGGAATGCCGAATTCAAAAAGCAATCCACAGCTACCACCGCAAAACTTTTTGATACAAAAGAAATACAAACACCACCGCTGACCTTCACCGGCGTCGCACTATCAGAAGAAGGAGACAAACGCTGCTTATCTCAAAACAAGTATATTTCTCGTCTGAGGAAGCTATCAATGGACGATGGATTTGCTCAGTACACATCCTTGAGAGCCAAACTTTTGTGGATGGTTCACTCACGTCCTGATATTGCTTGTGCGGTTTCCATGGCGACCTAGGTAACGGAAAGTCTTTTCTCTAAGGAATCTCGCATTTTAATTAACAAAATTGTAGCACACCTTCACAAAACGCCACACATTAAGCTCTCATACACCAAGCTTGACTTTAACTCACTCTTCATTGTGACGTACACCGACTCCTCCTTTCAAAACAATCATGACTACAGTAGTCAGCTGGGTTTCATAATACTTTTAGCAGACAAGTTCAACCACTGCTGTATTATACACTATTCCTCTCACAAGTCCAAGCGTGTTGCAAGATCGAGCATGGCAGCTGAAGCTCTGGCTTTCGCGGATGGATTTGACAATTCCTTCATTATCAGGCATGACTTACAAAGAATCATGGGGAGACCATTACCATTGCTCATGTTGACAGATTCGAAAATACTTTTCGATGTTCTCACGAGAAAGAAGTACACAACTGAAAAGCGGATCATGGCAGATATTGCATCTACAAGAGAGGCATACGACGCAATGATTATTTCAAACATCGGTCTCATCAAGAGTATACACAATCCCGCGGATGCCCTTACCAAAATAGGTGCAAACAGTGCCCTTACGACATTACTTCAAACCAACAAAATCAATCATCCCATTGAGCAACACGTAGTGAGCTCGACGAGGATAACAAGTTGATTCCTTAAAAAAAGGGGGGAGGGGAAGTGTTAAGATATCTGAATCATTTATGCGGAATCAAGAAAGATGAGGTAATACTGTAAGAGAGAGGTAGTTACTGTACCTGCGGAATCAAGAAAGATGAGGTAATACTGCAGGAGAGGAGGTAGTCACCATTGTAGCAAGAAACCAAGAAAGACGTGCAACTCCGGATTGCATCAGAACGGGACAGGTGACTACTGCATAATGTAAGGAGGACTCCCCTCACCATGAGCACAAACCTTACACTCAGACCCGTACTTAATAATAGAATTGTAGCTCCACCAGAGAGGAGGCACAACAGACACTACAGAAAAAACGCAGATACAACCGACAGTAAAGATTTCAAACTGGAAGCTTAGCTTCCAGCGCCCTTCCAGACCGGAAGGACTTCCCGCTCGCAATTGACGCTGATCTGCCCCACCGGCGTGGAAGTGCAGGCTGTTAGTCTACCGCGAGCTCCCTTCCAGCACCCCTGCGATACTGGATCAATAATAAGCCATGTTATATACAAAGTGAAGAAAAATGATGACGGCTCTCTGAACATGAAAGCACGAATAGCACGACATGGGAACAAGGATATTGACAAGGACAAGTTAAAAAACGACTCAACAGCTTGTCGTTCTGTCGATATCTGTATCCTTCTTTCCCTGACATCAGTATTTAAGTGGTGTCTGGCAAAAGTCGGCTTCACAAGTGCTTTCTGACAAACACGCAAAGCCGAGAGAGATGTTTACGTTGTCCCTTCAGAGAACCTGCTGATATGGAATATTATTGGTCACTCATGACGGCTGATTATGGTCTAGTTAATAATGCGAAATGGCAAGCTCATATTGATTCTTTTTAACTTCATGTGGTTTCAATCAGCTGATATATGTTCCGCAACTTTTCTATATCAAAGGTTCAAGTGGCTCCCTAGTGACCCTATCTGTTAAGATTGTTGATGATATACAGTTTGCTGGCTCGAAGAAAGATGTTTCTGAAGTTATACATAAGGTTGAATCTAATTACAAGCTCAGGACTGTGGTGTACGGTCCGGGAACATTTCTGTTTGATGGATTGCAGATCACTCAAGATACTGACTATTCGATCACTGTACAAGCAGACAAAAAACTGAGCAAGTTGGATGTATACACTGCTGATCGTTAAAGAAGAAACCAGATTGAGATATTACTCAATGCTGTTGAAATGCATTATTTTTGATCCGTTCACAATTCTATCGGATGGCTCGGCATAGCTGCATCTCCATTCTGTGCATTCTATGCAAGTACGTTACAATAAAAACTCCCCTCTGCATCTGTTCATGATCTTAGATCACAGGTTAACAACATCAGGTTGCTCAAAACACTTGGGAGCACTGTCACATTCAAGAGACCGAAAGATGAAAAACGGTACAGACTTCCTGTTTTGATATTTTCGGACGCGAGTCGTTCAGCTGATCCTGGCCAGCTTGAATTTGTTGCCGGACATCTGGTTGGTGGTTTTAGGATGGGCTCGATCTTTCACACCCTGTCATGGTCTTCTCACAAATCCGAATGACCAGTTAAATCCATCGGAGCAGCTGAGATACTCGCTGCTAGTGAAGCAATTGATGAAGCCAAGGTTCTAGTTAAGGCTTATCAAGTTCTTTTCGGGAGACATATTGATCTCTTACTTGCTGTGGACTCCAAAGATTTATTTAACACTCTCTCGGCATGCCGAAACTCCGTTGATAGATCCATTCGAGCTGATGTCAGTGTGATCAGATATGAGATGGAAACATTCAAAGTGAATCGAATTTTTTGGATCCCTGGGAAAGTCAATCTTGCAATCCTCAAACCAAGGCGAACAGCCCTCTCGGTCAAGCTCTGCAACTTACTCTCTTCTCTGGAGAAATTGCTATATCTCTCGAAGACTCAAGGTTCCGAGATACTGTTCAGTTTACGGGTTGACAAAAAAAAAAGAGAGAGAGAGAAGTATTGAAGATTCATATCCGAATCCACTGTGTGTGGATTATCATAGTCGCATGCTTAGCTGACATGAAATTCCGTTGTTGACACGTAATTGCGAAAGTGCAATTAAGCTAACGTAGATAGAACACCCCCTAGAGAGGAGACATATTTTTCTCCGGTTTATGAACGCCAGATTGTTAAAAGACTTCAGTTCTCGTCGACGTTACCACTGCTAATTTGCTACCCCCTTTCCCTAACTCCCCATTGCCGTAGCGTGGTGTGTATGTGCTGCAGTAATACTATAGCGTTATTGCATCAACCTCAAGGTACCAGGACTGTTTTGTCTATTTCCACACAACTTCTCTGGGGTCGTTGTTAACAACAATCCACCGATGTATATCCACGTTTCTGAAGATCAAGAAACGTACATGCTCAGCCTCATTGTAGGCCGGGGCCGGCCCCGCCCCTGCCACCGCCAGTGCGAGTTATGGATGCTATTTCATTAGAAATGTTACGATACACTGGAATAAAAACTACAAGAAGCATGACTTCCGACAAGGACAATACTTCCGTTTCATAAATGTGAAGAGAAGTCAGGTGGGATATGACTTGTGCCATCCCGTCTACTCCAACGAATTTGCTACACTTCGCTAACTTCTACCCTAAGACAACACATCAGAGACCGATTAAACAATGAAAATGAACAAAGACTGGAGCACTTCTCGTTTACTGTACGATTGGAAGGGCGTCAAAGAGTAGGCTAGCCATTAATGCGGAGAAAACAACTCGCCAGAGCGAAGCGGTAGTCTTCTCAATGCACATCCCAGTTCCGTCACAACACACACAACTCGCATTACTGTTGTTAGTAGCAGCAGCAGGCACCTGACGTGCCTCCCGTGCTGCAGGTATAGACACGGCAGCTGCTCAATCTGCGACCGCACTCGGCGAGGGCGGTATAAACGTTGGTGCGGCAGACACACGGGCAGGTTGCAGCTTCGGTCTGGACAAACATGACAGCGAAGAGAGCGAAGAGAGCGAAGATAGACATGAAGCTGCGAGACATTTTGGAGTTTGTTGAAAATTCGAGAGAGTGTCTTTGCTTTGTTTGTTGCTGAAGGTTGTTGAAGGTTGTGGGTTTGTGCGGTCGAAATCTGTCGCACACCGACCTATGCTTAATTACTGATGATAGTTCACAGGTGCAATAACTACAAATGCAGGAGTCTGCATATGGCGTACCTACACGCGCTTGCTAAGAGCCCCCTAACTCAAAAACAGGACTCTAATGCCTTTGCAAAGAGCACGCAGGGTTACAGCCATGTCTTTACCGACCACCAACAGCGCATGATATCAGGAATAAGAATGATCGAGAGGTTCCAGTTTGTTGAAGCTGCGCTTTTTGATCCGCTGGGAGGGCCAAGGTGACTTGTTACCTCCTTTTGGATAGCAATTCGGCAGCAATCGGGTGAAAGAAACCTAGCGAGATTTTTTTTTGCCACACCATTCGGCAATAATGACCTGTTGGACGATTTCAACACAGTGCGGCTGCGCGATGTTAATTGAAAAAGTGTGAGTATCAATCGGTTTGTCAGTGTGCAACAACACTCTTCTCTTGTTGTGATGTTGTGTTGTGTGTCAGGCCCGTTCCTAAGTCCGGGATGATAGGATGAGAGAATGAGCGAGCATCTTCACCACCATCCACCACCATTGGTGTCGATATGTTCAGTATGAGCAATATATACGTGTCATGTTCAGCAGTACCGCTTGGAAGAGTCCGCAGTTACGTCGTTATTGGTACACGTGTACAAACTGTATACAGTACAGTAGTGCTGGAGTCGACAATGTACTGTATGTGAACGCTACCGAACCTTTTCTCGTGGCAAATGCATATACAAGTCTCCTCACAGCTGTTCGAGATTATTCTTTAATTGTGTAAGAAGAGAGAAGACGACTATGCCTTTTCTCTTCTGGCATACCACCAAAATAACTTGTGAACGGTCGTCGGACATTCGCAATTTCCAGATTACATATATCAAGCAGCGCCGTGTCTGCCTATGGCAATGTAGGGAGAAAATATAGAGTGCGGTTCACCATCAACAAGGGCTTGGTCGAGCTCGGTTGGAGACTATCTCTATTAGATTGCTTGCGATTCTAGCTGTTTTTGTGGGATTGAATGAACCTCGCCTGAGGGCATCGCTGCATTGATAGCATGGCCATAATATATGTGGGGAATTCGCCTGATGAGTGCTCTATTCAAACAACCCCAACTCGCATGCATGTACCGTGGAAGAGGAGGAGGACGCTTTTCAATTGGAAAGAACGCCCAGCGGATCGAAAACCGCAGCTTCAACAAACTGGAATCTCTCGATCATTCTTATTCCTGATATCATGCGCTGTTGGTGGTCGGTAAAGACATGGCTGTAACCCTGCGTGCTCTTTGCAAAGGCATGGGAGTCCTGTTTTTGAGTTAGGGGGCTCTTAGCAAGCGCGTGTAGGTACGCCATATGCAGACTCCTGCATTTGTAGTTATTGCACCTGTGAACTCTTATCAGTAATCGTCCAACAGGTCATTGTTGCCGAATGGTGTGGCAAAAAAAAATCTCGCTAGGTTTCTTTCACCCGATTGCTGCCGAATTGCTATCCAAAAGGAGGTAACAAGTCACCTTGGCCCTCCCAGCGGATCAAAAAGCGCAGCTTCAACAAACTGGAACCTCTCGATTATTCTTATTCCTGACATAATGCGCTGTTGTTAGTCGGTAAGGACATGGCTGTAACCCTGCGTGCTCTTTGCAAAGGCATGGGAGTCCTGTTTTTGAGTAGGGGGGCTCTTAGCAAGCGCATGTAGGCGCACCATCAGCACGCTCCTGCATTTGTAGTTATTACACCTGTGAACTCTCATCAGTACTTAAGCATAGGTCGGTGTGCAACAGATTTCGACCGCACAAACCCACAGCTTTCAACAACCTTCAGCAACAAACAAAGCAAAGACACTCTCTCGAATTTTCAACAAACTCCAAAATGTCTCGCAGCTTCATGTCTATCTTCGCTCTCTTCGCTCTCTTCGCTGTCATGTTTGTCCAGACCGCTGCAACCTGCCCGTGTGTCTGCCACACCAACGTTTATACCGCCCTCGCCGAGTGCGATGTCAGATTAAGCAGCTGCCGTGTCTATTCCTGCAGCACGGGAGGCACGTCAGGTGCCTGCTGCTGCTACCTACGACAGTAATGCGAGTTGTGTGTGTTGTGACGGAACTGGGATGTGCATTGAGAAGACTACCGCTTCGCTCTGGCGAGTTGTTTTCTCCGCATTAATGGCTAGCCTACTCTTTGACGCCCTTCCAATCGTACAGTAAACGAGAAGTGCTCCAGTCTTTGTTCATTTTCATTGTTTAATCGGTCTCTGATGTGTTGTCTTAGGGTAGAAGTTAGCGAAGTGTAGCAAATTCGTTGGAGTAGACGGGATGGCACAAGTCATATCCCACCTGACTTCTCTTCACATTTATGAAACGGAAGTATTGTCCTTGTCGGAAGTCATGCTTCTTGTAGTTTTTATTCCAGTGTATCGTAACATTTCTAATGAAATAGCATCCATAACTCGCACTGGCGGTGGCAGGGGCGGGGCCGGCCCCGGCCTACAATGAGGCTGAGCATGTACGTTTCTTGATCTTCAGAAACGTGGATATACATCGGTGGATTGTTGTTAACAACGACCCGAGTGACGTTTTATGGAAATGGACAAAGCAGTCCTGGTAGCTTGAGATTGATGCAATAACGCTATAGTATTACTGCAGCACATACACACCACGCTACGGCGGTATTGTGTTGTACTGTTTTTGGTGGCGCGATCTTGAGAGTGATTATTTTGCTTCAGCACTAGTCACCTCTTCAGAAGTGCAGCATGCGGAGATATTCAATCTTAGCTTCACAATTTGCGGAAGAGAGGACAATGGCAAGAGAGTCTGGTTAGTGTAATTCTCTAAAAAATAACCGGAGCGGAATGACGGACCGCAAGGACAGACTGTCTATATCACAGTCTGTCCACAACAGTATTTAATAGGAGCGACGGCGACAACGAGTAAAGACAACCCCATGAGGATTACGATTCATCACGGAACAAGAAACTTTAGTCTCTTTTTTTGAGAATTATTACTGTACGCAAGAAAAATTCCAAAATAAAAGGGTACTGTAAAGGGGGGTTGCTGGTGTTGTCGGACAGTGACAAAAAAATCGGACATGCAAAATATTTTGAAAAATATCTCCGACACGGGCCAAGGAGCACCGCCGCGCGTAACGGCGCCAGATAGTGCGCCGTATATCAGAACGACGTGGTTGAAATTAAAGAAAAAATATCTCAATCGATTGCTTACGGCTTTCTACGTATAAGTGTACAACAACCCAAAAATACAAAATAGGCGGACTTTTCTATTTTTTATTTATTTGCTTGGATGTCCGATCTTAGTGCTCGGTTGAGGTGCAAAAGTGTCCGCGCGCTTCAATCTCACTCCTCTTCTGTGTCCGTGGTTGTTTTCGCCAAGTCCTAGTGGCCGACAGGCCGAGAGTGTCCCCGTCGCAAAACATAAAAAATGGTGATTGCTCGACAATTACAAGTACTTTTTCCTTTTAATATTGAGGTTTTTGTCCGACGTCTCCAGCACCCCGCCTCTACGTAAGAAACATTATCCAAATTCTACACGTAGCTTCCCACATGCACTGTCTTTATTCGCAACGCCAAGCGTACAAGTGTCATGAGAGCCATACGTGCACACGTAGCACACGCATGACAGTACAATTAGATCACCGCACTCGCCGCCGTAACACAGATCCCTATCCTTCCCTTAGACAGGCAATAGGCATCAGTAAACCGAGTCATCGATCTTGCACCACAACAAGCATACCTTTCCCGCCCCCTCTGCGAGAGGACCAAGGACGACAAACAACGAGAAGCATAGACAAGAGAGAAGAGATTCGGAGAGAGATAGAGAGAAGAGCAAGCGTCGCTTTGCCACCGCCGCCTATTCAAATCCGAACAACTCTCCCCATTCCCAAACACCATGGCTGATCCGTACAGTATCTTGGGCTTCACCGGCCTGGCTGAGCAAGCCGTCTGCCTCATCGCAAGTCTCATCGAACGACACAAAGCCTACAAGGAAAACAAAACGCTCTCTACCGAAATGCTCACCGCCTACACCACCTTGCAGGCAGACATCACGGAGGTGAAAGACAGTCCGATCCATGGAACGTCGTCGCAGCACACGGGCTTGCTCCAACGTTAAATCGAGGACATCTCAAGTTTCATATTGAAGTCCCTCGAAGAGCTGCATACAGAGTTGGACGACCCAAAAGCGAGACTCGGTGCGTACGCCTCCGGAGTGGGAGATAGAGAAGTCCTAGAGAAGCGCAAGCAAGAAGCGTGCCGCCTTCACGATCGTATTCTACAAGCAAGCACGGGCATCGATACTCACGCGACTCGTGTGGCCGTCGAGTCGATCAGGCGAGGCACGGGTGATATGTTCAGGCCGTCAAAAAGAGCAGAACATAATGCTGCGTCGATATACGTGAAGCTTGATTCTCGGGGGAGCAATGGATTACCGAACACGTGTGAGTCGCGTCTAAAAGCGGCTGTGCTACTGAGAGGTAGGAACAAGCAAGTGGGTGCGACAGCAGTGGTACAGGGCGGAGTCGGGAAGACATGCGCTCTCTGAGCGATCGCGCACGATGTTGAGATTAGGGCGGGGTTTTCGGGAGGAATGTACTTCATGTCGTTGGGGAAAGACGGAAACGTGGGACGGCTGATTGAAGAACTGTGTCTGATTGTGGAAGCGTCCGGTGGAAACCAGACGGCTGCGGAAATGCGAGAGCAGAGCGAGTTTGGAAGGGTGTTGGCAAAGGTACAAGCGTGGTTTTGCAGTCATGTGTGTCTGTTCATCATTGATGATGTGTGGATGGTAAATGATATAGACACGAATATCCTTCAGAAGTTGTCTGTTCTAGCTGACACTGCGGGGATAGGGAGCTGTATCAGATTGGGGAGCGGGTTGCTTTCGAGCCGAGGGAGAGGGTAGGGAAAGAAGCAGTTGACATGCTTGTGCACGCGAGTGCGGCGAATCGAGAGGAAGTGGATGATACGAGATGCAAAGAGGCCGTGAGTGAAATACTGTAAATATGTAGCGGATTGCCGCTTGCCCTGAACGTAGCGGGAACGAGTGTGAGGTACATGAGGGAAAGATGGGAGGGAGAAGTGTCAGAAGCATAGGGGGAGTACCTTTCGAGGATGAAGAGCCGCAACACGATTCGCGGGGAGAGTCCAAAGGACACATATTTGTCGTTGGATGGGACATTGCATACGTCACTAGATATCCTGGGGTCCAATGTGGGAAGCAGTGGGGAGACGGTTGGTGATTTTTCGTTTCGAAAGATGCACCGAAGTCTGCGCGTCATGAAGAAGCAAGACCGGATACCTTTGTGTTTGGTTGGAGATTTGTGGGAGATAGACGACGAGTGGACGGAAAGGTGTGCAAAGGAGATGGAAAGGGTTGGATTAGTAGAGTTGCAGTATGAGAAGGGTTGTGGTGGATTGCGGGTGCATGATCTCCCCGCGAATCGTGTTACGGCTCTTCATCCTCGAAAGGTACTCCCCCCATGCTTCTGACACTTCTCCCTCCCATCTTTCCCTCATGTACCTCACACTCGTTCCCGCTACGTTCAGGGCAAGCGGCAATCCGCTACATATTTACAGTATTTCACTCACGGCCTCTTTGCATCTCGTATCATCCACTTCCTCTCGATTCGCCACACTCGCGTGCACAAGCATGTCAACTGCTTTTTTCCCTACCCTCTCCCTCGGCTCGAAAGCAACCCAGTCCCCAATCTGATACAGCTCCCTATCCCTCGTGGAGTACAGTAGTCTGCTCCTCCTTTCCCCGCTGTCCCCTGCAGTGTCAGCGAGAACAGACAATTTTTGAAGGATATTCGTGTATATCATTTACCACCCACACAATTTCGCGGTGGAAGAAGCGAAGAAGAAGGAGGGTGTAGAAGAGTGATGTAAGAAGATGGCGGATGTATGCAGGGCAGGAGGAGGGTTGCTTGCATTGAGTGACGACCGAGATGGAGAGGGCAAGAGCGCACGGGAGGAGTATATTTTCGAGAACATATCCGTAGTGTTCATATGTACGATGTATCGTACATAAAGACAGATCCAGAAATTTCTGAACTTGCCTTATGTACGATACGTCGTACATATAAGCCTCTTTTATGTCATCTTTGACCTTCTGTTTCTTAGAAACAAATGTTAGTTTCTCACTGGCGGGTAGGTAGTCAAACTCTATGGGTTGTCGAGAACGTACCTCGTGTTCAATTTCCGCAGAAACGAAGTACAGGGTGCGAACGACAGATCAAGGCGTACCGTCTCACTCTCACCAAAACCTTACCTCTTTGCTCATGCCGGTGGGGATGCTCTTAGAGCCTCCCCACCGGCATGAGCAAAGAGTTAAAAGGTAAAATTTTAGCTTTTACACCCTGGTGAATCCGCTCCGCCGGGGAGTCAAAAAGGTAAAATTATTTAGCCCGGGGGTATTTCCAGGGCGCAAATCGGTCGGTTTTACACCTCGAAAATAGCCCAGAGCCAAAAGTCCACGAGACAAGTGCGAAGCAGTTATTGGTTTCTGGTAGCGGGAATCTGCTCGTACAGTACTTCCCGTTCTCCCACATGTTTCGCACTCGTATTGCCGCGCTTCCCTCTCCAACCTGCGCCTCTCCTTCTGCACCGATCGCAAGGTACATGCGATCTTGCCCCACCACCACCCTGTTTAGGCGCTCCCTTCCGCACACCGCTCTCCCAGGTGCAGAACATGCTCCCACCAACCCACCCAATCATTGCCTCTTTCATCTCGAGCCTCGTTCCTATCACAATAATGGCCGGTACAGAGCAGCAGAAATCCAGAGGATTTAACTATTCGTCCAATGAAGACTGCTCCATTTGAGTGCGTCTCTGCATTTAGCTCTGGCAACACCGGTGGAGTGTGTTGATGTCGGAGCTAAAATGCCAAATGTGAACAAATGCACGTGGGCATGCGCGCTAGTATTTGAATGACAAGTGTTGAAAATATTTAGCTCTTTGCTCATTTATTCTCCACCTGGTGGGGATGCTCTAAGCCACCGGACACGCCTCCTCGGATCGCTCAGGCCTCCTTAGACCAGTCAAACTCCGAGCATGGGCAACAAAAAACCGCCCATTTCGCTATTGCCAGCAACTAAAGCCACCCCCATTCCTGCTGCAGTGAACCAAAGCACAGCCTACCTCACCACGCGAATGGGTCACGCGGTGAGGAAAGAACTTGCCTTGTTTAGGGTTACAGTAAA